>NW_004444247.1:791846-825695 GCF_000243295.1 Trichechus manatus latirostris
AAGGACTAATTGTCCACAGCTACCAAGGCCTCCACCGGACTGAGTCCAGTAGAGCTAGATGGTGCCTGGCTACCACCACTGACTGCTCTGACCAAGATCACAACAGAGGGTTCTGGACAGAGCTGGAGAAGGATGTAGAACATAATTCTAACTCATACAAAAAAAAGACCAGATTTACTGGCCTACAGGAGACTGGAGAAACCCCGAGATTATGACCCACAGACACCGTTTTAGCTCAGTGGTGAAGTTATCTCCGAGGTTCACTGTTCAGCCTGGGAGTGGACAGCCCCGTAAAACCTAATGAGACTAACGAGGTGCAAGTAGTCCAGTGACAAGGGCCAGAAGACAGAAGGGGACAAGGAAGCTGGTGATAGGGAACACAAGGTTGAGTTGGTATTGTTGATGTGTTGTGAGATTGTTAACCATTGTCATAGGGCAACATTTGTAGTAACTGTTAAATGAGAAACTTTTTTGTTCTGTAAGCCTTCATCTTAAGTGAGAATAACAGCACAACTGGAAGAGAGTAGTCAATGTCACTGAACTGTGCATGTAGAAACTTTTGAAATGGTGTATCTTTGGCTATATGTATTTTCACCAAAAAAAAAGGTTGAGAAGTTAGAGGGTTGACATTTTGTGGGGTTGTTAAACAATGTCATAAAACAACATGTGTGCTACTGTTTGATGAGAAACTATTTGTTCTGTAAGCCTACACCTGAAGTACAATAAAAAATAAATAAATAAATAAATCCCTCTATGGGACTTAGTGACTCATGAGCTAAGCAGGATTACTATGGAATGATGGTGGGGTTGTTCAAGAAAAGAAGACATGTTTGGAAGACAGAAAGATAAGTCCACTAAGTTGGAACTTCTTACTGTAATGATTATTCTCCTCATAATGTAAACGTGGTTGAACCTTTATTTGAACATTTTATTTTCTATTATCCTTTTCTAGGCTGTCAATTTATTCTCCAAGATTCTATTCTATTTTGTAGCTTAAACTGACTAGTTATAAATATCCAAATGACTTCTATGTAACTAGATACATGAAAGCAGAAGTAAAACCCCTGAACTTGACATTTTAAAATTTTGTTCAAGATTAACCAAGACATGCAGTGGGTATCTTGTCTTGGTTCTATTGACTTTTAGGAAGTGATAAGCATGGAAAGACTACATTTTTTCAAATAAAGCATTGGGAATAATATATTTATTTAATGGTTAAATCTAGAATAAAGGTGATCATTGATAATTCAAAAATGATGTAGTACAAAGGTTAAAAGCATGGCTGAAAATCTTCTCTGTTATATGTGGTCTGATTCCTAGGTACATCTGCCAAAAAGAAATGGTTCCCAGCTGGAAAGTAAAGGGGGCAGTTTAAACGTTAAAAGATTCTACATCACTTCTCATGTGAAAGGAAGTATTTTTTTTTCCTGTCTCCTTCCTTAGTCACCTGGAAGTTAAGAATTAACAGCAGAGCCTACTCTTCAAGGTTATTTATGGATCTTTTTAACAAAGGCAGCATTCCTTGTATCTTCTTATGTGACCATGATTTTTAAAATAAATTTTAAAATAGTTTAGATTTACAGGAAAACTGTGACAATAATACAGAGTTACCATACACCCTGAATCCAGTTTCCCCAATTATTAACATCTTACATTAGTAAGGGATGTAAGTCACAAATAATGAATGAATATTCCTATATTATTATTAACTGAAGTCTGTACTTTATTCCAATTTCCTTAGTTTTCCCCCACTGTCCTTTCTCTGTTCCAGGATACCCTATTACATTTAGTCATCCATGTCTTCTTAGGCTCCTCTTGGCTGGGACAGCTTCTCAGAATTTCCTTGTCTTTGATGACCTTGCGAGCTTTGAGGAGTAGTGGTCAGGTATTTTGTAGAATGATCTTCAGTTGTTTTTGTTTGTTTGTTTCTGATGTTTTTCTCATGATCATGTTGTGGTTATGGGTATTGGGGAGGAAAATCTCAGAAGTAAACTGTCCAGCTTTTTCTTGCAAGGACAGGAATGACTACTTCCAAACTATTTAAATATTGGAGCTGAAGCTGACTCATGATTTTTTAAGTGAATTCTAAGGCACTCAATGTATTAAGATTGCTTGAGTAAACAGTAGAGATAAGTAAACCCAATAGAATAATATTTATATTTTTATAAACAAAATTGGTGTAAAGAGTAGCATTGTTTTAAAATTTTGCAAATCTTTTAAATGTGCTGTGATATCACATGTCATATAACCTCTGGAAAATTCCACTGTACACTTAAGAAAAAAAACCAAAAACCCAAATCCATTGCCGTCTAGTTGATTCTGACTCATAGTGACCCTATGGGACAGGGAAGAATTGCCCCATAGGGTTTCCAAGGAGCGGCTGGTGGATTCGAACTGCCAACGTTTTGGTTAGCAGCCTGAGCTCTTAACCACTGCACCACCAGGGCTCCGCACATGAGAAAGGAGAGTGAAAAAGACAAACACTGTTTTAGCATTATTATGAAAATAGTTTTGACTTTGAGGACTTCAGGAAAGGGCTCAGTAAACCTGAGGGATCCATGGACCACACTTCAAGACCTGTTGTTCTAGCCTATTGGCTGTGAGTATGTGAGTCAAGAGTGAAAGAGGGAGAAGCAGGAACAACCAGATCACTAAAAAGGCATTCTGTGACGTACGGCCATCTCTGCAAGCCAGTCAGAATAGAGAGGAGGAGCTTTCAGTTCTGTGGGATGGTGCTGCAATAAGAATCCACATCAAGGTAGAGATCTGCCCCAAGAAATGAATCAATAAAGAATTAAAGAATAAAGAAGTCATTTTAAAAGGCATAGCTGAAGGCTCAGAAACCATTTCAATATAGAATAAAGATCAAATTAATGGGTAATTTTATTACAAAATGAATGTAAATAACATTAACATTTAAAAAAACCACACCTGTTGCCATCGAGTTGATTCTGACCCATAGCGACCCGATAGGACAGAGTAGACCTGCCCCATAGGGTTTTTAAGGATTGGCTGGTGGATTTCAACTGCCGACCTTTTGGTTAGCAGCCATATCACTTAACCACTGTACCACCAGAGCTCCGAAATATGAACATATGTATGTTAAAAAATTAATTAACTTGTGGCATTAGTTAAAAAACCAAGGGGAAAATTTAATTTTGCTTATCTATTTGTTATAGAACATGTAAATCAAAATATTATTTATAATTTAATGCTTTACAACTTTCCTTAATTTTAACGTCTGTGTTAGAAATTAATATCTCAATTTACAATGAAGCATTTTATCTGAAGTTCACCTCATACTTCATTTCACTGATGCTTTTTTCTGTTAAATTTAAATCGGATTTAATTTATTTTACTAAAGTTATATTACAATAATAAGAATGAAGATAATATTTACAACTGAATGATATAAAAAAACACTTTCCAAATCAAAATTTGAAAGATGCAGTTAGAGCTAAGAAATGTATAGCTTTAAATTAGAAAACAAGGTAGGATGAAAATTAATGAGCTGATTATTACACAAGTATTAGCAAGAAACAACAAAAGAAATTCAAAATAAGAGTAATGAAAGAAGCACAAAATGCATACACATACTTGAGAAGAAATTTATAAAATAAAGCCAATCAAATGATTGTTGTTGTTGCTAGTTGCCCGCCAGTCAATTCCAACTCACAGGTGAAAAGTGTGAACAAAGTCAAACGGTCTCTGTTTAAAAAAGACTAAAACATTTGACATATCTCTGGTGAGATTCAACAAGGAAAAATAGCAAAGACATAAGCAATATTACAGTTTTTTTCAATGACAAAACCAGAGAAGCTGCAGAAATTAAACAAATAGTAACAAAAAATATGCAAAATATTAAGACAATAGATCTTTGCAACTAGCCATCTGTGGGACATACGGCGAACGGCGCCTTGGCCTCTAGCCCATACAGTTATCTAGTGCTGCCTGTGACTTAGGTTCTTCCTGTCAGTATGCATCCAAAAAAGTATGTACCAATTCTCTGCTATAGTATTTTCCTGTGGACAGAGAATACACACAAAGAATACCACACAGGTGAGCCGCTCAATCTGGCTCCTAAGTATCAGTAACTCGCCAAAAGCTAAGCAAGGATAATTTTTAAAACCACAGGACAAAAACACAATAAACAAAGCAAAAAAACAAATGACAAACAAGAAGAAAAGATTTCCGGCCTACAACTTTAGCTAAGCACTAATTTCTAGCATCTCTTAAAAACTGAGAAGAAAAAGACCCCAAACACAGTAGAAAATTGGAAAAATAAATACATAGTTTACAATATATAATTGGCTCATATATATATATATTTAAATGTTAAGTATCATTCTGAATAAGAGAAATTAAATTTAAAACTACATTGAGATGCAATTTGTAACCTGTAAAAAAAAATCCCAAAGCACGTAGGCTATGTTAAGAGGATGTATACATTGCTGATGGGAATACAAATTTGTAAAACTTTTATGGAAGGCAATTTGGTAATACATGCATTTAACCCAGAAATTTGACTTCAGAAAAGTATTCTGAAGACACACCTTCACTAACGTGTAAGCAACATATACATGAGGTTACTTACTGCGGTGAAGTCCCTGGTTAGTAAAAATGGTTAACACGCTCGGCTGCTAACTGAAAGGTAGGAAGTTCGTGTCCACCCAGAGGTACCTTGGAAGAAAAACCTGGCAATCTACTTCTGAAAAATCAACCACTGAAAACCCTGTGGAGTGCAATTCTACTCTGACACACATAGGGCTGCCATGAGTTGGAATCAATCTGACAGCAACTGGCAGTGGTAGGTATTTATTGTGACATTATTTATAATAGCAAAATATTGAGAACGACCTAAATCCCCATGTACAGGAGACTAGTTGGATAAACTTTGTTACATCTATGCAATGAAATACTATACAATACTAGAACTAAACGAGGTGGATCTCAATTAACAGATACATAATGGTTTATAAGATTAAGGTGGAAAAAGCTGAGTAAAGCAGTATATATAGTATTTTTCCTTTTATTTAACAAAGAAGTAAAAATAATAGCATTATGTATTTGTTTAATTTGCAGAAAGAAATACAGGAGAGATGAATCAAGACCTAATGGAAATGTTATCACAGGATTCAGTTGATACAATGGGAGTGTGGTCTGTCTGAATATACCTTTTTTATGTTCTTTAGATTTTTGAATCATGTAAATGGTTCATATATTGAATCATAAAATTAAATTTAAAAGTGGAATAGAAAAGAAGCACATAAATTGACTGTATATTAAATTAATAACATAACCACACAGAAAGAAAAGAGTGATTTCCAGTAATTTTGAGCACAGTACTCTAACTGCAAAAACTGCAGAGAACGTTTATGTTAGAAGTAATATAGCCATTTTAAAGCAATTTTACAAATGTGGTAGTATAAAACAAGTAATTGAATATATTAGAAACCAAGATTTTCACTGTAAGGGAAAAGAGATACAAACATAAAATATAATATTATAAAGAAATTTCTGTAATAGTAAAGTTGAATGAAAAATAGTCACAAGATTTTGAAACATATAAATCATTTCTAGTTGTCCACTGAAAGGACCTATAGGAAATGACGCTGTAGTAGCAAGGACCACAGGATCTTTGGGAAAATCTTCCAAAACCAAACCCACTCCTGTTGAGTCAATTCTGACTCATGGCAACATCACATATTACAGAGTAGAACTGCTCCATAGGGTTTTCTTGGCTGTAATCTTTACAGGAACAGGTAGCCAGGCCTTTCTTTGGCAGAGCCGCTGGGTGTGTTCTAACCGCCAACCTTTAGGCTAACAATTGATCACAAACGCTTGCACTACCAAGGCTCCTACATTTCAGATACGGGCAAGGAAAAGTACAAGATGAGCCTGGGACATATTGTACCAATAAGCAAGAAAGCACTAAAAAACTGATGAGGTCGTGTCTATAGGACACAGGGTCTAGCTTGAAGAGTTCAGAAAGGTGAAGTTGGGAACAATCAGAGCATTTAGAAGAATGACTTCAATCCATTGTAATTAAATAAATTATAATACACTGAATAAATAAAAACCCTTGAGTCCAATGTGATCAACACACAAACATGCCAAAAAGAAAAAGAAGGGAGGTTGAAAATTCTTCTTTATAGAAGAACAATGGCTTAATAATTGCAGAATGAATGATAGAATCATGATTTTTCAACCTCCAAGGCAAGGATCATCAATGAATGCCAAAACTACTGTAAATCACTCCTTCAAATAATTACTAACTATATATGGAGAAATATGGAAACACCACCTCATCCAAGGGAAAAAATTTAGCATTATATAGTTGGACACCCGCACACCTCTTGATGTGGTGAAATATGATATACATAACTTCACCTAGTAAGTGTCCTTGTCACTTTAACCTCAATCTACTCAAGTCTTTCCATTTATAGGAAATTTAGTGAATAGAGGAACAAGTTAAATGAAATTATGAATAACTAATCAGATAAATCAAGAATGTGGAGCATTTAAAAGGAAACTGCCTTAGTTTTTAAAAAAGTCACTTTCAAGTGAAAAAACTTCTGGAGAACTATCCTAGATTAAAAGAAACTAAAAAGGCACAATAATCAACTGTAAATCTTGATTGCATTCTGTTTTTTTAATGACATTTTTCGAGATATATTAGATGATGATTGAGAATTATTGTTACCTTTCTTATGTGTGATAATAGTATGATGGTTATGTAGGAGAATGCCCTTATTCTTAGAGATTAAGAATTTTGAGATCAAGTGTCATTATCTCTAGAACTTACTTTCAAATGAGTTAGTTAAAAATATTGATATGGTAACATACTCTATAAATAAAAAATAAATACACAATATGTACATAGAATATATGATATCAAAAGTACATTTTATATCACCTCTCCCTCTTTCTCTAGAGCAAATATAAGCAAAATATGAACAAGTTTTGAATCTAGGTGGATGACATAAAGGTAATCATTTTATTTTTCTTTCATCTTTTTAGTTTGAAAATTGCAAATGTAATACATAAAGGAGGAAAGATACCATTTGCAATAATAATAGAACACATAAAGAACCTAGGAATGCATCTAATAAAAGATGGGCAATCCCATTATGGATAAATTTTAAAAATGAAAAATTAAAGCAGACCTAAATAAATAGCAACATATACCCATTGCTAGGGAAGACTCAATAGCAGAAAGTTATCACTTCCCCACTAATTATTCTATAGATTCAATATAATTTCTGCATAGATTCCCAAAGGATTTTTCATTGAAATTGGCAAGTTGTTCCAAAATTTATACAAAACTAAAAAGGCCCAAGAATAGCCAAGACATCTCCCCAAAAGAACAAGTGTGGGGATACGCTGTACGATAACCAAAACTACTTATTGTGCTAACCGAATTGAGATCATCTGGGTTTGGTGTAAAGAAGCCCTGGAGGCACAGTGGTTAAAACAATCGACAGCTAACCAAAAGCTTGGTGGTTTGAAACCACCAGCTGGCTCTGCGGGAGACAGATTGGCAGTCTGCTTCTGTAGAGATTTACAGCCTTGGAAACCCTATGGGGTCACTTTGAGTTGGAATCTGCTTGACAGCAGTGGGGTTTTGGTTTTGAGTTTAGTGTCATGGAAGTAAATAAACTCATGCTTTCATGGAAAGTTGATTTATGCTAGATTGGGCATTGCATATCTTTGAAAAACATGGATGTTGGAACAATTGGTGACCCATATGAAAACTGCAGTTTGATCCCTAATTTACACCATTTTTAGAAATCAATTCCATCTGTATTAAATATTTATTTTGAAAAGCAAAACTATGAAATATTTTTCAAGGCAATAAAGGAAAATATACTTAATACATCAGCTTAGAGGAAAATGTTTTAAGACACATAAAGCATTAACTCAAAAAAAAAATGGGAAAACAGTGTGGTGATTCCTCAAAAAACTAAAAATAGAACTACCAAATGACCCAGCAATTCCACTCCTAGATATGTACCCAAAAGACTTGAAAGCAGAGACTCAAACAGAGACTTGTACACCAATATTCATGGCAGCACTATTCACAATAGCCAAAAGGTGGAAATAACCTAAATACCCATCACCAGATGTGGTGAAATATGATATACATATGGATAAACAAAATGTGGTAACTACATGCAGTGGAATACTACTCAGCCAGTAGGAGAAATTAAGTCTTGATATATGCTGCAATATGGCTGGAGCTGGAAGACATTATACTTAAGGAAATAAGTCAGTCACAAAAGGACAAATATTGTATGACTTCACTTACATAAAAAGACAAGAAAAGACAAATGTATAAAGAACAAAGTTTATTAGTGGTTACCAGGGGCAGCAAGGGAGGGGAAAAGGAGGGGTTAACCATGATGTAAATATTGCATTGATTAAGGGTAGGGTTGCACAGATGATTACTGTAATTGCTGTCAATAAATTGTACACCTGTAAAAAACTGAATTGGCAAAAGTGTGTGATAGATATATTTACAACAAAGACATAAAAAAGAAAGAGTAGCTGCTGAGGCTGATTATGTACAACCAAAAAACTACATGGGATTTGGTTCCTTGGTTTGGAGGTTTAGGGTCATGGTTTCAGGAGACATCCCAGTTAATTGGCCAAATAACATGTTTAGTGCTTCTGTTCTACCTCCTAGTTTGATGTGTAGTGCTTGAGGTCCTAAAAGCTTGCAAGCAACCATCCAATGCACAACAATTGGTCTCTATGCACCTGGAACAACAGAGTAATAAGGAGAGTCAGGAATAGGAGGAGGATATAGAATATGAGGCTAATTGCCTCCATGAACAATTGCCTCCTTTGCCATGAGACCAGAAGAACTGGATGGTGCCTGGCTACCATTACTAAACATTTCGATCAAAGATTCCATAGAAGAATCCTGATCAAAAGAAGGAAAATGCAAAATAGAATGTCTAGTTCTCATGGAATGCAGACTTCCTGGAGCCATGAAGATTGGGTGAACTCCTGAAGCTAGTGCACTGAGATAGTCTTTAAACTTTAAACCAAAAATAACCCCTGATGTCTTCTTAAAACCAAACAATAGTTTAGCTTAATTAGTAAAAAAGTTTGCCTTGAGCATTATGCTCTTTTAAGAACTATCTATATGGGATCAAATTGACAATAGCAACTGAAAAGATTAGACAGGAACCTTAGAGGGCAGTGAGTTTATGTTAATAGAGGAGGAACAACTCAGAAAAGAAGGGTGAGAATGGTTACACAACTCGAAGAATGTAATCAATGTCACTAAATAGTTCATGTAGAAAGGGTTGAATTGGTGTATGCTTTGCTGTGTATATTCTCAACAACAACAGCAAAATAAATAAAACTATATATAAAAAAGATTGGCAAATGCAACTTAATACAATTAAAAAATAAAAGATAAGCACAAACTTTGCAATGTGTGTAAATGACAGGGAATCACTATGATGAGTATAAAGAATCAATAAGAAATAACCCAAAAATGATAAATCTCAAAAGAAAAATGGGAAAAATATATAAACAGAATTTTCACAGAAGAGGAGATACACACAAACATTAAATATATATATATATATTTCTTAACCTCATTGGTAATCAGGGAAATGAAAATGAAAATGAAAATCACCAAGTATGCAATATTACATCCTTTAAAAGTCAGTTAAAAATAACTGTTGGCTAATATGAAGAATAATAGGTAGTTTCACCCGCTTCTGCTAGAAGTATAAACTGGTACAACCATTACTGAAAACCATTTTGGCATGGCATAAGAAAGTTGAATATGAGCATATACCAAAACCAGAAATGCAACTTCCATCTATACGCTGTAATAATCGACTTTTTTTTCCCCTAAGAGCCAGAGAGTAAATATTTTAGGTTTTGTGTGCCATACAGTAAGGCAATGTTCCAATAAAACTTTATTTATGGACACTGAAATTTGAATTCCATATAATTTTCATGTATCACAAAATATTCTTTTTCTTTCTTTTCAATCATTAAAAAAAATAATTCTTAGCTCATGAGCTGTACTAAAACAGACAACAGGCTGGATTCGACTCATGAATTATACTTTGCTAATCCTACTACTTGCTACTCAAAATATTCCAAGGACCAGCAGCAATGAAATTACCTGGGAGGTGATAAAACCCATCGCCTTCGAGTTGATTCTGACTCATGTCAACCCCACAGAACAGAGTAGAACTTCCCCATAGGGTTTCCAAGCCTATAATCTTTACGGAAGCAGACTGCCACATCTTTCTCCCACAGAGCGGCTGGTGGGTTCAAATCACTGAACTTTCGGTTAGCAGCTGAGCACTTAACCACTGCACCACCAGGACTCTGGGTGATGATAGAAATGCATATCAGGCCCCATTCCAGACTTCCTGAATCTGAGTATGCATTTTAACAAGATACCCAGGTGAGTTGTATTCACATTAAAATTTAAGAAACACTGCTCTAGATAAAATCTTGCACAACTGAACAAGGAAATACAAACAAACTTGGTCATAGCAGTATTTGTTACGGCCAAAATCTGAAACAAAAGTTTTGTTACGTACATGAAAGTCTTATGCCCAATAGTAGAAGAATGGACAAATCAATTGTGCAAATGGACAAATAAAACTGAGTATTACACAATTGTATGTGCATCAACACGGGTGAATATCAAATACATAATATTGAGAAAAAGAAGCAAATCAAAGAATAATATATGAAATATGCTTTTATTTATATGAAGATCATAAAACAATACATTGTTTAAGAATATCTAGACATGGGAAAACTAAAAGAGAAGTAGAAAAATTATAATGCGATAATTAACAGTAAACTTCTGCTTTTAGCCATGATGGAGAAATAAGAACCAGACTAGCCATACCACCTTAAACAACTAAAAAATGAACAAAATAGTTGAAACAAAATTTTCAGAAATTGGACAACTCACAACACAAGACAGTGATATCTGAGAGATGAGAAACAGATGAGGTGAGCCCTATTCTTCTAGTTTACTGCCTGTACTGAGTATCTGAAGGAGCCCTAGTGTCATAAATGATTAAGAGCTAGGCTGATAACCAAAAAGTTGGTGGTTCAAACCCACCTGGTGGCTCCGAAGGAGAAAGACCTGGCAATCTGCTCCTATAAAACCCTATGAGGCAGTTCTATTCTGTCACATAGGGTCCGTATGAGCCGAAAAGGACTCAATGTAACCCAACAATAAGTAAACAAGCTGCAGCGCAGAGTGTGATAAACCAATTGGAGTCCTAAACTCACCCTAGCTTGAGGAGAAAGACTGAAGAATTTAGAGAGGCTAAGATGGCTAGAATTTGCAGGTCAGAGTACTGGAGAGGAGACAGCTGCACAGAGAAAGAGCTCCAGAAAATTGCAGAATGTTCCATTAGAATTTTCCTCCGTGGACAGATGAAGCCATGAATGGGAGGCAACCCTCCAAGACGGGGGAAAGAATCGCTGTAAAGAAACAGGAAAAATAATCACTGAAGCTCATGCAGGACCAGGAATATATTGTGCTCCTCCAAGATAAAAAGAAAAAAATTTATAATACACGAAGTATTAGATAGAGTACTAAGAAGGATATGTTCTCAGTAACTGAACCGAATCCGTTGTGGTCGAGTCTATTACAACTCATAGCGACCCTATAGGACAGAATAGAACTGCCCCAAAGGGTTTCCAAGGAGCAGCTGGTGGATTTGAACTGCCAACCTTTTGGTTAGCAGCCAAGCTCTTAACCATTACACTACCACGGCCCCACGTTCTCCGCACCCATTGCCGTTGAGTGGACTCCAACTCATAGTGACCCTGTTGGACAGAGCAGAACTGCCCTATACAGTTTCCAAGGAGTGCCTGGTGAATTCGAACTGCCAACCTTTTGGTTAGCAGCCGTAGCTCTTAATCACCATGCTACCACATTCTCAGTAGTAGGGATAAAATAGCCCTGGAATGAAGGCTGCTCAAGTCCCTCCAACAAAGCTTAAAAGCAAATTTTAAAAGAATCAAACTGTTTACAGGTAACATAACTGTGTCACAGAAAAATGCATAAAGAATTGTTAAAGGAATACAAAATATTCAGCACCCTATAAGTTAAAATTCACAGTGTTTGTCATACAATAAAAAAAGTACAAAGCATGCAAAGAAGCAGAAAAATCAAGTAATAGAAGCAGACCCAGAAATGACACAAATGTTAGAACTAGTACACAAGGATATTAAAAGAGTTGCTATAGCAATATTAATATGTTAAAAAAGGGATAAAAAAGCATGACCATTTATAAAAAGGAATATATGGAAAGCATTAAAAATGAACTTCTAGAGATGAAAAATGCAACTGAAATGAAAAATACACTGGATGAGAATAATAGTCAAATAAACACTGCAGAAGTAAAGATTAATGAACTTTAAGACATAGCAATAGAATCTATCTAGAATGAAACTATACAAAAAGGCTTAAAAATGAAAAAGCTTAAATATGAGTCCCATCCGTGACTATGGGACATTTCAAGTACCCCGATATAAATGAAAGTAATACATCCACTAAAGAACAATATTTTATGGTATAAAAAAGTCTCAAATAATTTAAAAGGATTAAAATCACACAAAGTATGCTCTCTAACCATAATGGAATTAATAAGAAATCAATATCAGGAAAATATCTGGAAAAATCCCCAATATTTGGAAAGTATAAATACCATACCTCTAAATAACCCATAACCAACAAGTTGGTTCCGATTCATAGTGACCAGAACAAAACACTGTCCAGTCCTGCACCATTCTCACAATGTTGTTAAGCTTGAGCCCATTGTTGCAACCACTGTGTCAATCCATCTCGTTGAGGGCCTTCCTCTTTTTTGCTGACTCTCTACTTTACTAAACATGATGTTCTTCTCCAGGGACTGGTCCCTCCTGATAACATGTCCAAGGTACCTGAGAGGGAGCCTCACCATCCTTGCTTCTAAGGAGCATTCTGTTTGTATTTCTTCCCAGACAAATTTGTTTGTTCTTCTGGCAATCCATAGTATATTCAATATTCTTCGCCAACACTGTAATTCAAAGGCATCAATTCTTCTTTGGTCTTCCTTATTCATTGTCCAGCTTTTGCATGCGTATGATGCTACTGAAAATACCATGGCTTGGGTCAGGTGCACCTTAGTCCTCAAAGTGACATCTTTGCTATTTAACACTTTAAAGAAGTCTTTTGCAGCAGATCTGCCCAATGTAATATGTCCTTTCATTTCTTGACTGCTGCTTTCATGGGCATTGATTGTAGATCGAAGTAAAATGAAATCCTGGGCAACTTCAATCTCTACTCCTTTTATCATGATGTTGCTTATCAGTCTAGTTGTGAGGATTTTTGTTTTCTTTATGTTAACGTGTAATCCATATTAAAGGCTGTAGTCTTTGATCTTCATCAGTAAGTGCTTCAAGTCCTCTTCACTTTCAGCAAGCAAGATTGTGTCTTCTGCATATTGCAGGTTGTTAATGAGTCTTCCTTCAATCCTGATGCTGCATTCTTCTTCATATAACCCAGCTTCTCAGATTATTTGCTCAGCCTACAGATTGAATAAGTATGGCGAAAGGATACAACCATGACGCACACCTTTCTTTACTTTAAACCACGCAGTATCCCCTTGTTCTGTTCCAATGACTGCCTCTTGTTCTAAGCACAGATTCCTCATGAGCATAATTAAGGGTTCAGGAATCCCCATTCTTTGCAATGTTATCCATAATTTGTTATGATCCACACAGTCGAATGCCTTTGCATAGTCAATAAAACAGACAGGTACACAGATGTTCATATCAGCTTTATTTGTAATAACCAAAACTTGGAAACAATTCATATGTCCATCAGCAAGTGACTGGATACATGTTACAACACCAGTGAATCTCAGAATAACTCTGCTGAGTACAAAAAAAAAAAGATTAAAGTGAATATATACTGTATAATTCCATTATACAAATACAAATTAATTAGTGTCAGATAGCACGTTCAGTGGCTGCCTGGTGATGGGAGGGATTGAGGGTGAGAATGGATTACAAAGGGATAGAAGGAATCTTTTTGAGGCGATGGATATGTTCACTTAATTGTGGTGCTAATTTCATGGGTGTGTACATATGTCAAATGTTATAAAATTGTTTAAATATGTTTAATATACTGTATGCTAATTATGTCTTGATAAAGTTGTAAAAAGTATCAGGGTAGGCTAGATTATGCTTAAGTTATGAAGAATATAAAAATTGTGGCAGAATTAAGACTAAAGTTTATTTCTCTCTCAAATATAGCTAGTTACATGACTAGGGAGAGTTCCAGGGTATCTGTTGTTTACGTGGCAGTTAACTTTCCAATCTGTTTAGACCTTGTGGCACTTCCATATACACATGTGCTTCCATGGGCACTACAGAGGAGGATGTAAGGACTAGAAAATTTAATACTGGAAATCAATTCTTTTGGACCAGAAGTAGCACATGTCACTTCTATTCACATTTCATTGGGTAGAACTAGTCACATGGCCATGCCTTATTTCAAGGGGCCAGGGAAGTGGAAACTTCTATGTAGCAGAAATAGAGGATAACCAATACGGATGGACAGGAGTGATGACTGCAACTCATGGTTACCTCTGAGGGTAGAATGGACAAAGTTGCAATCAAATTTTCAATTTTTATTAGGTATTGGTATATATGAGCTTCTTCTTTCCCTATTATAGTCTCAGCTCTCATGTAAGTTCTCTTCTCATGGTGCCAAGTGATAAGAGTGCTTCTATTTTATAATAATCCCCAGAGAATTCCCATCAATACATATCATTGCCTGGCTTGAGTCACATGGCTATTTCTGTAGCAATTCCTGTGGGCAGTGATGAGATTCTGGTTGCCACCTATGCATGTGGTGGGGACAGATGAGGTGAGGGCAGAAGTCACATTCTCCCAAACCACGTGGTGTCTGTAGGGATGTTCCCCCTTGCAAAAAAAAATTAGTGCTGATAATGAAAGACGAAGGAAAGGAAGGGAAGGAGGGAGGGAGGAAGGGAGGGAAGAAGGAAGGAAGGCAAGACAGGGACAGAGTGCAAGGGAGGGAAGGAAGGAGTGAGGAAGGAGGGAAAAAATCTAGCAATGCAATCAGCAAAAGAGATTACTGTTAACAGCAGGATTTGTAATTTGTAAAAGTTTAAATCCTAGTCTAAAGGTTGTTCCTTTTATCGAAGGTCAATAAATAACTATAGCATAATCATTTTCTTCTCTATAAATTGAGAGCCCTGCATTATCTACTCAGTTGTATGAACACAATTTTTTTGTCCATTCTGTTGACATAATCTGTTATAGTGATATTATTTATATATGGCCCCAAATCAGGTCTCTACAGAATAAGGGCAATTGCTGATCCTAAATTGACTAACATACATGCGTATTTTATTTGGGGCCCTTCAAATTATTAGTAAATAAAATTCTCCCCACCTCCTCCTCATCCTTATCATTAGCAATTAGGACGTGTGAATGCTATTTCATTCATCTCATGCCAAAGAAATTAGAAAGTCTGTACGTTTTTCTTACAAACTTGCAATTCCAGGCAAATCAATAGGGAAGGAAGAGAACATTAAACAAAAACAGCTGTAGTTGTCTCAAATTATTTCTTTTTTCCGTCTCTACCTAGTTAATTTTTCAACAGTTGTTTGGGGAATAGTAATTCAATATCGGAAGGGATTGCTTCTTATCTGACCCGGGATCACCTGTCTCTAACGTCGCCTTCAGATTCTGGCAGCAAAAGAGGATAAGCAGTACAAACAACAGATAGGAGGGCCCATTTACTTGGTAAGGATCCTCAGTAATTCTGTGGGTTTGATTGGGGCTATCAGTCAACAGCTTCTACATCCTTTCAGATTAAAAAATAAAACATGTCTACTTTATCCAGTGCCAATTTTCTATTTTTAATTTACAATTACGAAGGGATACTAGCTTCTTTGGTCTTTTTTCAACGAAAAGCTGGAGTTCATCTAGGCAACACATCACACGCAGTATTGTCATCGCTCCAATAATGGGGTGTCACTCTAACCTTTGAGTGTGGGAGGGCAAAAACAATTTCTATTATATTCCTTTTCTTAGCCACTCTGCTTTTTATATCCTTCACATTTGGCTTGCTTGTGAAGAAGAATAGTATTTCTTAGGCTTTTCACTTGAAAAATCAAGGAATACAATAATCAGATATTGAAAGAAATAGCCATAACAATTCAAATTTACCATTGCACCAAGTCTGCTTATACTCATGGTCTAAAAAGCCACAAAGTGATTTTTTTCCTTTAAGGAAAATCTTGCATTTGCCTGAAATATGTAAATAATAATAATACAAAACATCACCAGAACTAGATGTTCATTTGTTCTGTGCTCTAAAATACTTACCAATATTTACTGTAATCTTTGTCACATCTGAATTTGTAATTAGGTGAAACAAAACAGTGCAGAAGATCTGAGAAAAGATATTAAAGAATGAGCAAGTGAAAATCAATATCTCAAAGAAAAAAGAATATGTATCTTTCACATATGCCTTTAGAAGAAACATCATAAATGCAGTCTATCTCAGTTACAAAAATCCCCATTAATAAAAATGTTCAACTAGGAAAATGATTTCATTTAAAAGGACAAAGGATAAAATATATTTTAAAATAAGGAAGGAAGTGGCACAGTTAACACAACCTTTTTATAGAAGTATGCAGTACGATGTGTTGAACAATCCAGTTGGTACCAAGAAATTTAGGACAGAGATTTCATGAAGTGTATAGAGGTTTAAGTTTTCATAACAAACTGTCTCTTGTATGTCTCTTAAATGTCTCTTGTATTTAATAAGTGATGGAAAGATATTTCAATTGATTTAACAACAAAGTTATTTAACAAAATACCAAAATAAAAAATGATCTGGGATATTGTGAAAAGAGATCACTGTATTTGAATTAAGTGTCGGAAGACTAATAAGTAAACTCCAAAATTAATTGATAATTGTTTTGTTTGGATTTTTCTGGGCTCAATTAAATTTAGTAATGATTTCCCCATAACATTTCTTCTAATTTCTCCCCTCTCTGTGACCATTTCACAATACAGTATCTCAAAGAAATTAGAATGTTTGATTAGTGTTTCTTTCAAATGAGGTCAGTATGTTCTCCAATATTTTCTTCTTGATTAAAAACAATGAATTAGCTAATCATGCATATGGATACAAAATTTTTTTAATTAAATAGTGTAAAATGGCTTAAAACAAAACAAAGATTCTTCTGCTATATCCCCACTGTTAATCTCTTTATAAAAGCAAACATTTTAAATTATTAGGTTTTTTGTTTTGTTCTGCTTTTTTTATTTCCACTTATCTAAATAATATGACTATGTCACTATTTCATTTTTAATTGATAGTGTACATATTAAATTGGAACATACACAAGATAAAAGTGCAAAGAACAACACAATGTTAGTAAAAAATGAATACCCTGTCCCTCAGCAGTGTATTAAGCCCACAGTTCCACTTCCTGGTGGCAACAATTTTTATTACGATTTTGAGTAATCATCCAAATATATTTTCTGTCTGTCATCTACACACACATGTGCACACTACACAGAAACAGAAGTATATCCTATCTTCTTTTGCAGTTTGCATATTTACCTTGACAATAAATTTGCTTGATTTTTTCAAATAGGTGTGAATCATTGGATGGTATAAATCTTTAAAAGCAGGATTTGCTGCATCATATGAATGTGCATTTTAATTTAATAAATATGGAAAGTGAGCTTCTAAGTGATTATATGAATTTATATTCCCACCAACACTTTATTAAAAATGGAGGTATCCCCATGGAGTACTATCAAACTTCTTGAGTTTGATGACCTAAAAGATAAAATGGTGGATGTCACTGTTACTTTAATAAGCATGTATCATAAATGATGTTGAACCTTGTCTTCACAAGCTTAAAAACATATGTATTTAGTTTTTAGGGCATGTGTTTTTATTTTCTCTTCTCCTTTTTTATTGAATTGATGGCATTTTTATGTTTTGTTTTAAGCAACGTTGGCATTTTTTTTAGAAATCAGCCCTTTGTCATACACACTGCTTTTTCACGTCCTTTGACTTTAAAAATTTTACTGTTTGTCATGAAGAAATCTTAATTTTAAGTAGACGAATTTATCAGTTTTTGTTTTAATTGTTGTTAATGGATCATATGTATTGCGTAGAAAAGCCTCACATCAGCACTGTAAAATATTATCTCATATATTCTTTACAGTTTTATTGTTTTACCAAAATTTTTTTATTAGAATTTACCTTCCTATTAAAATGAGGCTCCGATCGAGATCACATTTTTTTTTTCCAAATTAACATCCAATTGTGCTAAAACTGATTTGTAGCGTGAATAGTTTCCCACAATTATTGTTTATTTATAAAATTACCCTGGCTTTTGTGCCATTCTTAATTTTTCCCTGTGATATTTGAATCAGGTTATGATATTCCAAAGGAGAGAAACAAACCTTTTTTTATATTTTAGAGACTTCCTTAGATGTTTTGATTCTTTTATCTTTTATAAACAATTATTATCATAACAATACTGACACTTTATGAGTGTGTATTTATTTATTTATATGTTTATATTTTTTAATTTGTCCTCTTTTTTGTTGCAAGCCACTACATATCGCATTTGGATTAAAAGCAGAAGTAAGTGTAAAAAGAATCCTGAAACCCAGAAACTCAAACTCAGCAGAAAATTAGAATTTTTCAAATAATCATATACATATCTATATAGATAGATATTTATATACGTATACATATAGATATACATGTACATATATACAAGGAGCCCTGGTGGCACAGTGGTTAAATGCTAGGCTGCTAACCAAAAGGTCAGCGATTTGAACCCATCCAGCCACTTGGGGGGACAAAGATGTGGCAGTCTTTTTCCGTAACGATTACAGCCTTGGAAACACTATGGGGCAGTTCTACTCTGTCCTATAGCATCTCTATGAGTCAGAACCGATTCAACAGCAGTGGATATATATATAGATAAATTCAGGCTCAAAATTTTAATCTGTCTATGCCTAAAACCTTAGTACATCACCTTAAGTTTTTTATTTTTTATCAACACACTTTTTCAAAATTATATTTTAATTTTTAAATTTGTTTTTTACTTTTACTAACAAAATTTTATGTAGATTACTCAACAATTAGTATGGGTGATAAATGTGTATTTTCTGTGTGAATTTGAAAAAATGCAAGTAGCAAAAATATCTACTTAATATATGTATATAAGTTTCTGCACATGTGCTATATTTCCACATAGTACAGTATAGTAGAGATAGCATTTCTTATGCTTTTGACTCTGAATTTGCCTGTTTTTACAGTATTAAATTTGAGTATGTGCACTTCAATAAAATCAATTTGACCAAGCATCTCAATTCCTTGATACTCCCTCATTTTTAAAGGAAATTGCACATACAAATTACTTACTACACACAGTATCTGCCAAGAAGAAATCTAAAATGTTTGCTGTTCGTTTCCTTGATTTATGTAGTATTGTTCTTTTTATCCCATCAAATTACTTCAATGATGTCTTTGGCAGAGGGTGTTAACTAAATAATGTGTGATTCACAGTATTGGAATGGATGCTCCAAGCGTGACTATACTCTCTGATGTACTTGCTGATTAAGGGTGTTTGACAAAATATGCCTCAGCTGCAGTGCAACCCACAGGCATTTCTGTTGTGAGAAGCAAATGACATCTCCAACAGTAAAAAGGCAACATGATGCCTCTGTTTCCCCAATAGTACAGCTTTCATCGCTAATGCTCAGAGGTCACAGAAATGACATCCCAATTCAGCACATCCAAACTCTCAGCTTTCCCAAGGCAAAATCGACAGCAAATAGGCCAATATCTGAAGCACAGTGGAGTAACATAAGAACTGCTGTTGGGCTCTGGTAAATTATATGTTATCTCCAGCTGTTAATTGTAGGTTTGGTGCCTTTTGTTTTAATTCCAGAGATGTGCAGAAGTAGAACCCTTTATTAAAGCTCACCCAGTATCAATCCATGAACATCCCAATTACATGTTGTTTGTTGGTGGGAAGTCAGGTTGAACTAAGTAAGGAACATTCACCAGTAGTGTGCTGCATGGCTTGTTTTTCCTTTTGTTTTCTTTTCACTAAATAAGCAACTGCCTTAATTATGTCATAAATATGGGTAAACTTTTGATATAATGCTTAAAGTCTAAGCCAACTACTATTTTGCAGTTGGAAAACTCCTTCCACTGCTTAATTGCTAAGATATAAGAAATACTTCTAGTTTTGCTTATTTTAGTACCTTCGAGAATATTCAGAATTCTTTTAAAGCATTTTCATTTCCAGTGTCCATCCAGGGGTCTCTAACTCATTAAGAAGCAAATTCTTGAGCAATTCCAACTTCTGCTTCCAAAATATGTAAATATGTCTTTGAGAGGCAAAGAAGGGTCCACATTTCCCATCCATACGTAGTCTTTATCATCTGCCAAAACTTTAGCCTTTTTAATGTGAAACTCTGTTGTAAAGTGTAAACATCATTAGCTATGGAAATGTTTTGTCCAGAAAAAAACAAAACACTAATGTTAATGTGTTTATAGATTTAAACCATCAATGAAAATGCTTTCCAGAGAAGTAAGATTAATACAGTATGACTCACTGAATAGATTAACTCAACAGTCTTCCAAATCTTTTCCATGAATTTTATACAAAGATTAAATTTGTCAAAATAAAATTATCTAAAATGTAACATAGAGTCTATAAAGGCATGTAGTTCCACAAGTTGATCTAACAATACCATAAGCTCCAAGTGTTATATTATAACTGCTTGTGCCTATTATTGGAACCCTGGTGGTGTAGTGGTTAAGAGCTACAGCTAGTAACAGTGTAGTGGTTAAGAGCTACAGCTAGTAACCAAAAGGTCAGCAGTTCAAATCCACCAGGCATTTCTTGGAAACCCTATGGGGCAGTTCTACTCTAGTTCTACCCTGTCCTCTAGGGTTGCTATGAGTTGGAATCGACTCAATGGCAACAGAGTTTTTTGGTGCTTATTGTTATACATTTATTTCGTGCTGTACATTTTGTCTACATTTGGGGCCTATTAGTAAGCCTTAGCAATTTAATTTTTTATATTTCTCAATTATTGGATAAATTTCTGTATTTCATTTATATTAGTAATAATGGTAGCAGTAATGCATTTTCCCTAGGATTTGGATGTTTAAAATATTTGTGATATTTCATCCTACTGTACTATGAAAGAAGTTTCATGTATTTGTACATGGCACCACAGTTTGATCATAAACAGGAAATTCTAAGTGAAACAGTCAAGCTGAGAAGGGATAATACAAACTGAATCTAAGCTAGCTGTGCCATGAGACAGACTAGAATGTACTAACACAGACAGGCTGAAGCCAAAACTCGGTTTCTCATCTGCATGTTTTTCCTTTGGGAAATTGGGGGAAACGAGCTCTTTGAAACATTATGCTTTAAGAAGAATAAACCCTCAAGAGAGAAAGAAGCTTACAGGTCTTCAAAAGTAGCAAATTAAGTAGTATTTTCTGAGACCTGTAACTGTATTTCCTCTACACTCTTTTTTAGCCAGTTTTTTTTTTTTTTTTTTTTTTTGAGTCCTTGTAATAATGGAGTATTTGTGCATATTGCTCAGGTGTGCAAAGTAACATAGATGTCTTAATGGAGGTGTATCATCCGGCCTAGTTTGAAGAGACTAGGCATACCTTAGGCTAGCAGTGTAGCGCTTTTTTTTTTTTTTTTTAAATCATTGTCCTCGGTTTTCTTACTTGGTATCCTGCATTTTATCTGCAGTTCAGCAGTTCCAGAAGCAGGCTTTCTCTAGTCCCAGTTAAATGTCAATAAGGCTGAGTCTTCTTATTTTCATGATTCTTCATTTGTGGCCTATGAACACGGAGACACGGGGTATGACCAGATTCTTCCTGTAAATTGATTCTTATCCTTCCTGGAGTTTGCACTGTCTGAGTCTTTTCTCAATAAAAGGACTGGGGTTCAAGCCATAGAAAAGTTGACTCAGGACCCTGAAATATATCACACAAAAGCTATGAAAGTACCTGATGTGGTTTAGTCTAAAACATAATAAATTGTCAGGAATTAATTACTCTGTGAAGATATGACTGTATCCCAAATGTATACAAAACTATATATATTTTTCATTTTGACAGATGACAGAAAAGGGAATTATATTTTCAAAGATATCCATCAGTTAGATTTTTAGAGCAACATAATGAAAAATGTTTCTTAATGATCTTAACTTTCTAGAAATGAGATGAGCTCTATAGTAATAAGTTCAAAGTTACTGGACGTGTTCCTACTGCCAGGGGTGTTACCTCACCCTGCACACACACACACACACAAGAAAAACTAAAAACAAACCAGTTGCCCTGGTGTCAATTCTGACTCATGGCAACCCCACGTGTGCAGGGGCGGGTTAACCAGAGAGCAACGTATGCACAGGCTTACAGTTAGCAAGGTACGCATGGGCTTAATTGTGTTTACTTACTCATTTATAGTGCACAATTTCACATGGGTTTCACCGCATATTTGATGAGGGGGGAACAGGTGCACTACAGATTGGTCAGCAAGAACAAGTAAGTCTGTGTGTACCTTGCTTATTGGGTAATCCTTCCCTGCCTGTGGTCTTTCAGAAGCAGATCGCCAGGCCTGTCTTCTGAAGTACCTCTGGGTTCAAACCAGCAACCTTTAGGTAAGTAGACAAGTGCTTAAAGATTTGTGCCACCCAGGGACTCTTCTCCCACAATTAGCCAAAACCAAACAACCAAACCCGTTGCTGTTGAGTTGATTCCGACTCATAGTGACCCAATAGGATAGGGTAGAACTGTCCCATAGGGTTTCCAAGGAGCGGCCAGTGGATTCAAACTGCCAACCTTTTGGTTAGCAGCCATAGCTCACTGTAGCTCTTAACCACTGCGCCACCAAGGGCTCGATCTATGATGGCTTTCATCTGTACATTCACTCACGGAACAAACATTTCTTAAGCATTTCTGATGGGCCAGAGGCTGCAATTGATCTTGAGGAACCAGTAGTGGGCAAGACATAGTTCCTGCTTTTAAAGTGCTAAGATCTTGGGAGATAGACAAAGAGAAAATGTCGGAAGAGTGTGAGAACCATGATGGAGGTAAGCACTAAATAGTAGAAAAGTACATGAGAAGGTATTTAACCCAGTTTACATGGGTCCAGAGAATTAGTAGTTGACTTAGCCCCACAGAGAAAGAAGCTGGAGAGAAAGCCTATCTGCCAGAGTGGGCAACATGAGCAAAGGCTCCAGAAAGCAGGATTGTACAGCCCATTTAGGAGAATGCAAAAACAAAACAACATAAACAACGAACAAACAAAACTGTGTTGCTGATGCACAGAACACGAGCCAGGTAATAGCAAGCCGTAAGAAAACTCAGATGAGTAGGCTCGTCTCTTGCTATACTTTTGGTAGAACTGTTAGTAAAATTACATGTGACATAAGGCTTGGCCAAAAACAGAAAAATCATTAAAGTATTTCCCAGCAAATAAACAACTTCAAACAGCAGGGGGCACTGAACATCAGCAAGTTTGCAATAAACACATATATTTAAGTGGTACTAAATGATCTCGTTTTTGATTCACGATATTTATGTAAAATTTCCATGTGAGCCATCACAGTGTGAGTTTAGTGATAGATCTGGATTTCATACATGTTTCTACTATTCACAATTAGTGCTAAAGTCACATGATTCATTTTGGTTTATATTGTTATCAAAGGAGATAGAATGAAGACATGAAGTGGAAAATGAAATTAAAGTTTGAGAAGTATTTTAAAACTGAACAAAATATGTGTAAAATAAGATTTTTTTCCTCCATGCTTGCACAGGGTAATGAAAAATAGTAGGAAAGATAATTGATAATATGCTGTAAATTTCCATTATCAAAGCATTGAAGTAAAGGGTTCCACAGGTTCCTAGAAGTGTGAGGGTTGGGAGTGGGAATAAGGGTCAGCTTTGGGAGGACTTAGTCTCCCACAAAAAAACTAAAAAATCTAGGCTCATTGCTGTCGAGTAGATTCTGACTCATGGCGAGCCCATGTATTAAAGAGTAAAACTGCTTCATAGAGTTTTCTTGGCTGTACTCTTTACTGAAGCATATTGCCAGGCCTTTCTTCCATGGTGCCACTGGATGGGTTTGAGCTGCCAAACAAATTGAAATGCTGGGGAGATGGTCCAACTAGAAATATCTCTCTTAATATTCTTTCACAGTCTTTGAAAATCCGTCTTGAGAAATGTGTTCATTTCCCGTTATGTATCTATCACCAGACATCCTCTGCTGAAGAGGAAATTGCTGTGGAAACAGAAACATTTTATGATACACGGAATCATTGTCTGTGGTCTTATGGTTACGGAAGGCACAGAATGAAAGGAAGAGACAGCGATAAAGAGGTTCAAGGGACTACTGTAGTAGGGGCAAGATAACTTAAAGGAAAATGTTTGTGTTCTATTTCACTAATAATAAAACATTTGTTTAATGTGTAATACTTACTGGAATCTTCTATATGAAATTGTCTTACTTAATCTCATGTATTCAAAGTTGGCATTGTTGTCTTCATGTTACAAATGAAGATGTTTTAAAAAGTTATATAAGCTAATCAAATTCACAGAACCGCTAATGGTCAAATGTGAGATTCAGACCTTCTGTCTTTTTGCTTGCAAATCCTGACTCTCCAATAAGCCATGCTTAGTAAGAGTAACACATGGGTATCTGGCCAGATCACCTCCCTGGTTAACTCATTGGCCTCACAGGCTCCAAGGATCCCTAAATCCACAGCCAGCCTAGATTACGTTTTCCTTGCTGGAATGTCTGACACACAGTGATGCTGCCGTTTAGTGGAAGCATGACATAACCTCTCTGAAGGTTAAGAAAACTCAGGCTCTTAGTTTCCCAGATGGTGTCATGAAAAGTGACTAAGCATAACCCTGGGCAGACAGTTTGTAGAGGAAGTCGGAAAGCAAACTTCAAGGTTACGCATTCCAAGACAGAGGACTCTGAGTCACTGGGTCAGCAGAAACCTCCAGAAAAAGCTTTATGGCGCCCAGATTATTCCACCAGAGTGAAATAAAGACTCTAAGCATATCTGGGTGGTTTTATCTTCAGGCATGCAGTCTTCTTGGGTTGGCTCTATCATCTAACTAAACATTACCCAAGATGAGCTCTGTGGAGCATTAGCTCTGCCAGCTGCTCTAAATATATGTGTGTGTATGTACGTATGCATGTATGTATGTATGTACGTATGCATGCATATATGTATGCATTATGTATATCCTATGCACAAAACATAAGTTTGGGATTTTTTTTCCCCATTCCGCTCTTGGAAATTAATCGAATGGCAGATTGTTTCCTTATTTTTGTTAAACAGAGCATTTCCTAATATATCTAACCTTTGAATTTTTTTCTCGTAATAGTGTTTTGAGTAACATACTTTGGGAAATTCTATACTAGAACAATGACTTCCAGTTTCTTCACTAACTAGGGCCCTCTGATTATTTTTCCCATACAGACCTCATGTTTTGAAAATGATTTTCACTAGTGGCTTTCAAAAAAATTTTTTGAGAGAACACTGTT
This sequence comes from Trichechus manatus latirostris, assembly GCF_000243295.1. Classification (NCBI taxonomy): domain Eukaryota; kingdom Metazoa; phylum Chordata; class Mammalia; order Sirenia; family Trichechidae; genus Trichechus; species Trichechus manatus. Next base: position 817,517 of record NW_004444247.1, read on the forward strand.
AGACTTTTTGAAATGTTCACAGGGGGCAAATCCCACAGACTCTCATTACTCTTTATAGACTTTCCTTGGATTGGTTGCAGATTTGAAACTGGGAATCATTATTCTGAGAAGAAATTGCTCGTTAAAAAAGATTCTGTTCATTACTGTCATATTTCGTTCCTTCGTGGTTAGAAAACCATTGCTGTCCCCTCCGTATGTTTTGCAAAGCCTTTAGAGGTGTGGAAAAACTGTAATTTTCAGTTTAACTAAGAGTTCCTCAGGGATGTTCCTGTTCTGAGGAAGTTTATCCATCTGGACCTGAGGGGTTCCATTTTCATCTTCATCAGATAATTCGTATTCTATGGCTTCTGTCCTTCCTGATCCCCTGTTCTGGGAGGGCATTGGCCAACATCTGCCACAGGTAAATCATCCACAAATGATCAAGAGGGCTTTTCATGGTATCCAATATTTAAAGTTTAAAGGAAAGCCTTTCTCTTGGATTTGAAAGTTTTTATGGAACTCCACATCGTTCTGTGCCCCAGTGTTGAAAAAGGGAATAAAGTTTCCTAATTGGAAGCAGTAAATTTTAATAGGTATTTAATATCATACTTATATATATATACCACATTATTACAGTCTAATCTGCAATCAGTCTTGTGGATGGTGCAGGACGGGGGTAGTGTTTTGTTTCATTGTGCATGGGGTCACCGTGAGTCAGGGGCTGACTCAACAGCAGCTAACGACAACAACTACGATATTACTAAATTCCATTTTCCAACTTTTATTTTTGTTATCATTACACAAGTTTTCTAATGAAATATTTAAAATCATCATAAGGCATTTTTTAATTCTCTGAAGTTACAAATAATACACAAGCAGAAACTTTACTTCCGTTTTCCTCTCTTCACTGGTATTAGAAATCAAATTTTTGCCATTCACATAGGCATCAACAAATCATTACCTGATTAGGTAAAATTTCTTCGTGTGAATTTTGAATTGTTTGATTTGTCTTATTTATTTTCCAGAAGCATTCTGTTTTGCTTATAAGAAATGAGACTTTTAATGTGGGAAAATTGTCATGCTGCCCATCAGTGTGCACCATAAGGACTCTTTTTGTTTGAATGTTTTTACTTTCTACTTGCTTTTCTGTGTTTGGAAGCCCTGGTGGCGCAGTGGTTAAGAGTTTGGCTGCTAATCAAAAAAAGTCGGCAGTTCTAGTCCACCAGGCGCTCCTTGGAAACCCTATGGGGCAGTTCTACTCTGTCCTATAGGGTCGCTATGAGTCAAAATCTGCTCGACGGTAACGGGGTTGGTTTTTTCGGTTCTTCTGTGTTTATTGGCTTGTGACTCAAGAGATACTGTATTTGCTCCTGTTAATTGCTGTATGCTGGATATACTTAGATACGTATATTGTATACATGTATACATATATATATATAACCTGGATATATATGTATATAATATACATATATACATATGTTACATATATACATGTAAGCTGGATATATATGCGTATTATATACATATATGTGTATATTATATACATATATGTATCTTAACAATGATTTTTTTTATACTTATCACAATGTTCTAAAATAATGAAAAATTTATTTGGCTAATTAAAATGTCTGTGTGTTGTAAAAACTTAATCCAGTAAATGTTAGGTAGAGCTTTTAAATCAATAAGTACATAAATACTTTTTGGAAAGTAGGGCATATCTATGCTCCCTGCACCCCCCCCCCCCAATGAAAGGGCAATGTGCCCGACAATTAAAGCAGATCCAGACACAAAACACACGCAACAAACACAGAACGTAGACACACATACAGATTCACTGCCTCCCCCAAATGTATACAGGTGCACGCTTTGGCCAAAAGTCAGATGTTTCCAAAAAGTATCACCAGAATCCTTTGTGCCTTTACTTTACTATCTGTTAGAAAGATACCTGTTCAGTGTTATTGAAAAGGCAGAGTGAGGATATGAGTGACGGACACTTCTTCAGGAGGTCTGAGCTGAAACAGTGTTAAAGCAAAGATAAACAGAGAGGCTGATATGTAGACTGGTTTGTTAACAGTCTGACAGTTTTAGTTTAATTCTGAGACGCCTTAATTGTCCATGTAACTATGTCAAATGCCAAAATCACCTTGCTTTTGAAGAATACTGCCATATATTCTCATATACTCCTAGATAACCTATACAAATATGTTTTATTCATGTTCTCTATTTTATCTGAATATTTTCCATAAGTATTCATATAACATACACACACACACATATATATAACTACTATCTACTAGAACTGCCTGGATAAATGTAAGTTCTTTTAATATTTCTTTTATCACATTCCCTCTTTAAAGTCACTTGAAAATAAGACTTCTCATTGACATTACTGGAAAAGACACAGAGGAGGTTAGCCACCACGGAAAAAGAATGAGGATTTAGGAGGAATTTTAGCAAATAAAAATAATAAAACATTAAATTGCTTCTCACAAGTCTTCATACATAATTCATTGATGCTCATCAGATTCATACGTTTATGCACAGGTTAATTATTTCCATTAAAGTCAGACTTGGGAATTTTAATATTGCAATTCTGTATTATTGTGGTTTCTTTTATATTTTCATTTTCTTAATATCATTTCTCTTTGGTTAACTATCTCTTTTTTAAACAAAAAATTTGAATACTGTATGTAGATTGAATGATCTGTTTGAACCCAGAACACATTTTTTAAATAGAAATAAATCATTATGTAATATCTAATGATAACAAAATTCTTTCCAATGTCTAGTAAATCTCGGAGCTAATACGTCGGTTGAGAAAAAGACATGTCCAGGAGTTCACAAGTTATTCAAACGAAGGCACAAAACAAATGAAAATAAATCATCACACGCAATGTACAACAGCCCTGCCTAGGAAAGAAAAAAGGGGAACATTGAATGGAAACAAAGAATAAGACTGGTTTATAAATGTAGCTGTATAAATACCCACAGTAGTATCAATTTTCATTCTTTGCATTAGAGTACTTATATTAAGATAGCTATATTTTCATTCACAATATCTGTCTGTATTTAAAAGTATTTAAATACATAAACATGTACTTAAACATAAACATAGAGACAACACTGCTGGGTTGATTTTTTTAACGTGACCCAATCCTATAAAAAGGAAAATTTCCCGGTGAGTCAAGCTTCCCTCAGAAACACTTGACGGAGGGTAATTTCTGTTCTCTTAATAACTGTAATATCCAAATCAGTAGATTGGTCTATTTTTTCAAGGCTGTATAATAAATGTGAGCGGTGACTGTGTAATACAAAAGCATCCCAAGCTATTCTTTTTTACAGACAATTAAATATTTCCTTGCAGGTTTGCCACTCATGTCATTTGCTCACTCTGCTACCTGTCTATTCTTCTCTGATCCAAGACAGCCTTTAGAACAAGACAAATATATCAAAGCTTTAAACGTATGACTCATGTTCTATTCTGTTAAACAAAACAAAACCAAAAAAGTCAAACGTTTTGTGATAGGTTCTGTTGACTATAGTGTTGCAACGCTTTAAGTAAGATGTAAATTAATTTATTTAAAATTGCATTGGCATAATTTTTAGGGGCTATTTGAACACACTAGGGAATGTGAAATTAAAGCCAAACATCAGAAGAGAATATCTGAAAAAAGTAGGGTTGGGCTTGATAAATGAAACATGCTTTTCTTTTTTCTTCACAAGGAAAATAAAATACAAGGTTTAATGCAATTCACTGACACCCCTAAATTGAGTTTCAAGCCTAGCATCTGTTTCTTGGATGACTGTGGGTTTACCACCCAGGGTGTTGAGACACTCACATGAACTGACTCGCTTCCCTTTGTTCTGATCTCTATTTATCTCCTGAGGCCCAATTCTCTCCTCCTTCTGCAAAAGACTGAAAATAAGTAATGCTGTATGCACTCTCTAATTTGAGACATCACATTCTTCTCAGGATGGTGGGGTGGAGAGACTATATTGTGACAAATATTTCACCCCCTTCTTCAATCTAAGGATGATAATTTCAGTGTCGTTTATAATAGATATGGGAAGTTTAAAAATGTCTCCCTCTTAGCAGCTGTAAAATTGTTATCACAAAATAACATGATTTTAGCCATTTCATTTCATTGCTGTAGAATCAAGGGGAGGAGTTATTTTGATTAGGAGAAAACGATTCTGTGAACTTCTGTTCATCTGGAAATAAATTTGAAGGTTAAGGCTGTAGTTTTTAAAGATACTTAAGTTTACAATATTATTTATGTTTCTGATGTATAAGTTTATTATGCCAACTTGATGCTCAGATACTCTTGATGAGTGAAATTATAAAAGGTTCAGTGATTTGTATATACTAAATCTCATTTGCAAAAGCTGCACTCTCCATATGTTGGGATTTATATTTCCAATTCATACATTCAGAAGATATTATATTTTTAGCCTCTCTTTGACATAATTCTGACTTTTAGGTAGCTAGAAAACTGATGATGGCTTGTTTCAATTTGACCCATTTACCGATTCCTTATTTTTCGTATTGGTACACACTTTTTTACAAAGTAATGGTAGAATGTAAAAGCGTTTGAGTGGACTGGATGAACTATAAGAATATTGTTGCTAGTTGCCATTGAGTCGGCTCTGACTCACAGCGACCTTATATATAACAGAACAAACTCTGCCCAGTCCTGCACCATCCTCACAATAGTAGGTATGTTTGAGCTCATTGTTGTAGCCACTGTGTCAATCCATCTCATTGAGGGTCTTCCTCTTTTTCGCTGACCCTCTACTTTACCAAGCATGATGTCCTTTCCTAGGGTTTGATCTTTCCCAATGACGTCCAAAGTAAGCAAGATGAAGTCTTGCCATCCTTGATTCTAAGGATCACTCTAGCTATACTTCTTCCAAGACAGATTTGTTCATTCTTCTTGAGGTCCATGATACATTCATTATTATTCACCAACACCATAATTTAAAGGCATCAATTCTTCTTTAGTCTTCCTTATTCATTGTCCAGTTTTCACATGCATATGAGGCGATTGAAAATACCATGGCTTGGGTCAGGCTCACCTTAGCCCTCAAAGTGACCCCTTTGCTTTTGAACACTTTAAAGAGGTCTTTTGCAATAGATTTTCCCAATGCAATAGGCCATTTGCTTTCTTGGCTGCTGCTACCATGACTGTTGATTGCTGATCCAAGTAGAATGAAATCCTTGACAACTTCAATTTCTTTGCCATTTATCATGAGAATGTAAATACACAGAAATGAGAAAGAAGATCTAAAGGGATCTGGGGAAAGCACTGACTGTGTTCACACATTGATCTAAATAGTTGAGTCGACTCTCAGATTTTCTTTCCGTCATGCCACAAATACAATATTTACAGTATTACAAGCTAGTTGCTTGGAATTCACTCGTAACAATGGTAGACACCATACCAAAGACCTAGAGTTCACAAAAGAGCACATACAATTAAATAAGAAAAATCTAAAAATCTGGTATAGGATAGTAAAGGAACAAGGAGGAGGAAAATTGCCTTACGTAGACTGGGAAGTTGTCCAAGTCTTTCTAGAGGAAGAGGCATTGATGTTGAGATCTGAAGGATGAATTAGTGTTACATGAAGAAAAGAAGGAGGTTCCCGAGGAAAGGATCTGTTTTGATGATGCTAGGAAAAAGAAAAGCAGAGTGGTTGTCTGTATTAATGATGGACTGCTGGGCCCTGGGAGCCCTGGTGGTGCAGTGATTAAGAGCTTGCCTGCCAGCCAAAAGGTTGGCAGTTCAATTTTACCAGACAGTCCTTGGAAACACTATGGGGCAGTTTTACTCCGTCCTATAGGGTCACTATGAGTTGGAATCAACTCGACGGCAACCGGGTTTGGTTTTGGTGGCTGGGTGCTGGGTATCGCAAATGGTTTGCACTCATCTAACTAACCTAAAGGTTGGTGGTTTGAATTCACACAGTGGTAGCATGGAAAAAAGGCCAGGCTATCTGCTTCCGTAAAGATCATAACCCTATGGGGCAGTTCTACTCTATCACATGGGGTCGTCATGAGTCGGAATTGACTCAACAGCAACAGGCGTAAATGTTTGTGTGTGTGTGTGTGTGTGTGTGTGTGTGTGTGTGCATGCGCGCACACGCACGTGCTTGACTGGGCCTACTTCTGAGGTGAAATTGGTGAGTGGTCAAAGGCACTCTGCAAAAGCCCTTTTTCTATAGTACCAGTTAGCTGTGCTTCTTTGCTACTTCACTGAAGCATTCACCTTCTACTCTTTTGTAAATTTGCTCCCACCTCTGGAAAGAAAAATTTCCACACACCCCAAACAAATCTCTCAATTCTTTAACCACTCCTCTTCTCCTAGTTTCCATCTCTCCATCTAAGAGCTTTCTGCTTGGCCAAACTCACTCCTTTTATTGGCAGCTGAAAAGAGTAGAATTTTCTTTGTCTTTTTCAGTAGCAGAACAAATTAGACAATGCATCTGGACTGAATTTTACCTAATAAACCACTCTTCACTTCAAGGAATTTGGGCAGATTGTAGAAGTTAGCATGGATTTAGTTCCTGCTACAAATATTCAGCCCACCTTTGAAAAAAATTGTGTTTGTTCTGATGTTTGTTCAATTGAATGTCAACGGCTTTGTGTAGAGCACAATGGTTAAGCGCTTGGCTGCTAACCAAAAGGTTGGCCATTCAGACTCACTCAGTGGCTCTGTGGGAGAAAGATGTGGCAATCTGGACCCGTAAAGATTACAGCCTAGAAGACCCTATGGGGCAATTCTACTCAGTCACATGGGGTCACTATGAGTTGAAAATCAACTCCAAGGCACCTAACAAAAGAGGACTAAACATATGGATGACACCTACCAGTTTTACCAGTCTCTAGCAATTCAAATCCTAAGAATTTCAGTTGTCCCAAGGGAAATTTTTAGATACTAAATAATAATAATAATAATCCAAAAATAAGAATTATTCAACAGGAAATTGTGTTTTTTTCTATTTGCTGAGATTGAATGACAAAAAAAGAAAATTCAATGCAAACCATTATTTGCCTAAGAGACACATTGTGTATTTTTAGACCAAATGTTCATTTTACAACTTAAAATTAGCATATCCTTTTTTCTCTCAGAAAAATCATGCCTGGCAAAATAATGCATTAAAATTGAATAAGGTAAATAAAAATATAATTGGCACTTAAACGTAAGCAAACAAAACTTATTTATATTGCATAGTTAATAGTAACACTGTTGAAATAGAGCCATCTGTTCAACTTGAAACTTCATTTTGAAATCGTTAGTAAGTATAGTTAACAATGGTCTTGGATATCCCATTCCAAAATCGTTTCTGCTTTCAGACTATTCATGAGTTTTTCTATGGTTAAGACATTTCTCTGAAGTTTTGCAGAGGATTTCATTGAGGGCTTCCTGGTTTGGTTTTTATTTCTTTGATTTTTTTTTTTAAATCACTCATTGCAAATGTTTTATGGTTTTTGCTTATTTTCTGTCTTTAAAGGTCATGCACAGGGGAGCTCTGTTAGATACTAAACTTAGTTGTGAATCAGCATGGAGTTCTTCCGTACCAGGAGAGAAACAAGATTAACCAGAAATGATAAATAAATGTGTGGCACTGTGCAATGCATCATTACATTACTTCTGATAAAAACCACATAGGATGATGCCAGAATGATCAGTGGAGCTTACATTAGAATTTAAGTTTCATGACAACAGGCATTTTTGTGTTTTGTACACTGATGTATCCCGAGTGCCTAGGAAAGGTTGGCAGTTCAGAACCACCCAGAGGCACCTCAGAAGAAAGACCTGGTGATCTACTTCTGAAAACTCACCCACTGAAAACAGTTCTAATCTAAAACACGTGGAGTCGCCATGAGTTGGAGTCAACTTGACGGTAACTGCTTTGTTTTTTATTTTTTAAGATGTTAATTTAATATTTGTTGAAAGAATGAATGAGGGAGAGGAAAGAGATGGAATATAAAGTTTACCAAGTGCTGCTATATGTAGGCATTGTGGTGAGCACATCACAATATGCCATGTCAGTTAATCCTTATGGAGGAAGGATGAGTTATTATCTTTTTTTATTTTTTTTTAATTTATTTTATTTTATTTATTTTATTTTTTTATTGTACTTCAGGTGAAGGCTTACAGAACAAATAGTTCCTCATGAAACAGTAGTACACATATTG
>NW_004444247.1:834021-843480 GCF_000243295.1 Trichechus manatus latirostris
CGGAGAAAAGATTGAAGTTGTCAAGGATTTCATTTTACTTGGATCCACAATCAATGCCCATGGAAGCAGCAGTCAAGAAATCAAAAGACACATTGCAGTGGGCAAATCTGCTGCAAATGACCTCTTTAAAGTGTCGGAAAGCGAAGAAGTCACCTTGAAGACTAAAGTGCACCTGACCCAAACCGTGGTATTTTCAATCGCCTCATATGCATGTGAAAGCTGGACGATGAATAATAAGGAAGACAGAAGAAGAATTGATGCCTTTGAATTGTGGTATTGGTGAAGAATATTGAATATGCCATGGGCTGCCAAAAGAACGAACAAATCTGTCTTGGGAGAAGTACAGCCAGAATGCTCCTTGCAAGTGAGGATGGCAAGACTTTGTCTTATGTACTTTGGACATGTTATCAGGAGAGATCAGTCCCTGGAGAAGAATGTCATGCTTGGTAAAGTAGAGGGTCGGCAAAAGAGAGGAAGATCCTCAATGAGATGGATTGACACAGTGGCTGCAACAATGGGCTCAAGCATAACAATTATTGTAAGGATGGTGCAGTACCGGGCAGTGTTTCGTTTTGTTGTACATTGGGTCGCTATGAGTTGGAACTGACTCGACAGCACCTAACAGCAACAACAAAGTCCTTAGTTTGAATTAGAGTTTATTCTTTGTGTTGCACAGTGCTATGGGTGTTGACAAATGCATAATGTCATATGTGCACCATTACAGTATAATACTGAATAGTTTCCCTGCCCTAAATGTGCCCTGTGCTCCACCTATAAGGAGCTCTGGTTACGCAGGGGTTAAAGTGCTCAGCTGCTAACCAAAAAGTCAGCAGTTTGAACACACCAGCTGCTCTGTGGGAGAAAGCTGTGGCAGTCTGCTTCCATAAAGACTTACAGCCTCGGAAACCCTATGGGGCAGTTCTGCTTTGTCCTATAGGGTCATTGCGAATTGGAATTGACTTAATGGCAACGAGGTCGGCTCACCTATTCCTCCTTTGCTATTCCTCCTTCCCTTCTCTCCCTGAATCTTTGGCAACCACTGATCTTTTGACCGTCTGTATAGTTTTGTCCTACCAGCCGTCTGTCAGTTTGTCCTACTGTGGTGACTTGCGTGTTGCTATGATGCTGGAAGCTATGCCAACACTATTTCAAATACTAGCAGGGTTACTCATGGTGGACAGGTTTCAGAGGAACTTCCAGACTAAGACAGACTAGGAAGAAAGACCTGGCAATTTATTTGCAAAAATCAGCCAGTGAAAACCCTATGGATCACAACAGAATACTATCTAGTATAGTGATGGAAGATGAGCCCCCTAGGTTGGAAGTCACTCCAAATACACAGTGGCTGTAGCAATGGAGTCAAGCATATCAATGATTGTGAAAATGGTACAGGACCAGGCAACATTTCATTCTGTTGTACATGGGGTCTCCATGAGTCAGAACTCAATGGCAACTAACAACAGTAACAATATAGTTTTGCCTTTTCCAGAATGTCATATAGTTGGAATCGAATAGTATGTGCCCTTTTCAGACTGGCTTCTTTCACTTAGCAATATGCATTTAAGGTTCCTCCATGTCTTTTTGAAGCTTGATAGTTCATTTCTTTTTATCGCTGAATAGTATTCCATTGTATGGATGTACCACAGTTTGTTTATCCATTCACCTATCGAAGGACATCTTGTTGCTTCCAATTTTTGGATAAAGCTGCTATAAACATTCATGTGCAGGTTTTTACATGGACATATGTTTTCAGACATAACTTTTTATTTTGGAGGATTTTATCTTAGAAAATTAATAGAGAGATACTCAGGTTTCACATGCATAAACTTGTTTAGTTTATTGCCAGGTAGTCATGGCAAGGCACCCAAGACTTCACAACATTTATTTAGAACCGGAGAATTAGAATTATCAATTACAATGTTAGTTCAATGGTTAGAGTCCAAATCTTTAGACTTCAGGCTTTCGCCTTTAATGAGAGGTTTCAGGAGGAAGGCCTAACAACAGCTGGAACTCAGTGGAGGTCCCTCGTAGCTAGGGTCTAAGGTCAAAGGTGGCAGACAGAATCTCAGTTCCATTTCTACCTTCTCTCAGTGAATGAGCAGAAATTTAGGGTTTATATGTGAATTTGTCACCTTGGCTACACACTACAAGGGCCAGTGTGACCTCAAAGTCTAGTGTGTTCTGTCTTTTCTCCAGGGTTAGAGAGTAACTGAATGATGCATCTTTTCTTCAAGGTTAGAAATTAGGGGCGTTGTTTAGATTTATATCTCAATGCTAGTTTACAAAGATTAACTGTGTCTTCTTTATCATAGTGTGTCTGATCAAAGTCAACTTAACATAAAGTTTGTTTACGTCATTTACATACTTGGCATGCTTCTATGTTTCTATGTCTAAGTTCAGAAATTTTCTAAATAACTTTCTTATGGCTTCCAGGTTTCTAATGACTTATAGTTAATGTTAGAGAACCTCACAAAGATAGTCTTATTTCTATTTCCAAATTCGTATTATGAGTGCTTATATGTAAGTATTTTGAAACCCTAATAGTGTCTTACAGCTTATGGGATTTGAGATCATTATAGACACATACAGAACAGTTTTCAACTCACCTGGGTCAATACCTAGGCGCAGGATTGCTGTGTAACATTACCTTTCAATAGAAGAGAAAACTGAGACTCAGAATGGTGAGTTTAATCACCCAAAGTTCACAGCTGTAACCAGCAGACCTGGCAATCAAGATCTACCTAATAGGCTGCCCAAATAATACTCAAGCAACAGTAAGAGTTTACTCATAAAAGGCACCAGAAAGAGTAACAGCTGAACATTGCAGTTGTCAATGGGAGCCCCCACCAAGGAAAACCCATGACTGAAAGAGCAGCGGAGATTAACTACTGTGGATGAGAGACAACACAAATCAACTGCCAAGATTCGCTGCTGATAGCCACTAGTAATATATATACCATTGAGATTACTGCTGACAGGTGCAATGTTTAAAGAAAACGTACACTATCTACTTAGAGAAAGCATTTTACTTAATGGTCACTGTATTAGATTTCTATTGCTGCTGTAACATATCACCCATAAATTAAAAAAAAAAAAAAAGTTGCCATGGAGTTGATTCCGACTCTTAGTGACCCTATAAGACAGAGTAGAACTGCCCCATAGGGTTTCCAAGAAGCAGTTGGTGGATTCAAACTGCCGACCTTTTGGTTAGCAGCTGAGCTCTTAACCACTGCACCACCAGGGCTCCTTCCCATAAACTGAGTGGCTTCAAAAATGCACATTTATTATCTTACACTTCTCTATGTCCAACACGGGTCTCACGGGACTAAAATCAAGGTGTCAGCAGGGCTGCACTACTTTCTGGAGGCTCTGGGAGAGAATCCATTTTCTTGCTCATTCAGGCATTGGCAGAATTCAGTTCTATGCGGAGGTCTCCTTTTCTTGCTGTCTGGCAGCTGGGGGCCACCCTTAGCTGCTAGAGGCCTCTCTCTGTCCTTGCACACAGCCCCTACATCTCAGAACCAGCGTACTGAATCCTTCTCATGCTGTCATCTCTCTCTGACCTTCTCTTTTGCTTTTCTCTCCCACCTTTAGAGTCCCTGGGTAATGCAAACAGTTAAGTAGCTTAACCTTAAACTGAAAGATTAGTAGTTCATATCCACCCAGGAGTGCCTCAGAAGAAAGGTCTGATGATCTACTTCCAAAAAATCAGCCATTGAAAACCCTATGGAATACAGCTCTACTCTGACACATACAGAGTCACCCTGAGTTGGAATGGACTCCCTGGCAACTAGTTTGGTTTTTGGCTTGGTAATTAGATTTGGCCCAACCAGGATAATTTCTGCATCTCAAGGTCCCTAACCTTAATCACATCAGCAAAATCCCTTCCATCATGTAAAGCAATATAGTCACAGGTTCTTTGTCCCTGAATTTGCTATAGGCTACTAACCTAAAGGAGTCCCGGTGGTGCAGTGGTTAAGAGTGTGGCTGCTAACCAAAAGGTGGGCAGTTGGAATTCACCAGCTGCTCCTTGGAAACCCTAGATGGCAGTTCCACTCTGTCCTATAGGGTCATTATGAGTCGGAATTGACTCGATGGCAATGGGTTTGTTTGTTTTTACTAATCTAAGGGTTGGTGGTTTGAACCCAACCAGCAGTGCAGTGGCAGAAAGACCTGGCAATCTGATTCCGTAAAGATTACAGCCAAGAAAGCCCTATGGAGCAGTTCTACCCTATAACACATGGGGTCACCGTGAGTCAGAATCAACTCAACAGCAATGTGTTTGGTTTTTGGTTTTTTGGGGATTAAGGCGTGAATATCTTCAGGAGATCATTATTCTGCCTACCATAGTCACGATCCTGGCATGTAACTCTCTTAACATTTGGATTGGTATAGAGATTGTTTATTAATATATTTTTTAATTGAGAGATAAAATCATTTCTTACCAAGGAATCTGGATGGCTTTTTGATGATCTCTTAACTTATTACTAGTAATTCCTTAAACTATAACCCAGCATTCAAAGTTTAGGTAGTAGGACTGCTTCAGAATAAACATTGCCATTTTTATCTTTTAAGTCTTTTGTTTTTCCCCTCTGAGTGTAGTCCTATCCTAAATGAGTCTAAAACTTGTTTTCCTGTTGACTTTAGATTAGAATCAGGGTCTGTAACTGATTTTCTTTGTGTACAGACCTAGAAAGTGACTTCTTAGCAGTCACTGAGTAATGACCAGAGTTTGACATGTGGGAATAGAGCTGGACTTGTTCCCATAACCACATACCCTGAACTAGTTAACTACTGCCCATATATCAGTTTGAGTTTTGGGAAAAACAAGGATAAGGAATTAGAAGGAAAATAAGAATGAAAAATGAAAGGAATATTTCAGAATATATTGCATCTATTCTAAAAGGAGGGTTACAGGATAAAAATTCTAAGAAAATAAATCCCATCTGATGGCCTACTTAAATACTTGTAATATAATGATAAAAGAGGCATATCCTATTCCTTAGATTTCTGACTGAGACCCAACGCTTACAGCAATGGAGGGCAAAAGCCTAAATATTCTAAACGGACACCCTAAAGACATCAATGCAAAATGGACAAAGCAGTAGCCAAACTGGTTTCATAACCATCATCCATGTCTACTGTACATAAAAGAGAAAGCTGAAAGTTCTTTCAGGGAATTTTCTATAGAAAGTATTTCATATGAGCAGAGATTGCTATGGCATTTCCCTCTATCCTCCAATCTAAGTCTTAGGGGCCCCAAAGGACTCATTCATAGAGATTTGGGTTCACCTCTGCTGAATGCTCACTGAGTTGCAGAATTTGGTAGGTTCCCTGTGTGGCACTGCTGGAGAAGAGCACCAGACAGTTCTTGGACAAACCAGACATGTCCTCAGGTACCTGGAAGAAACCATGAATATAGTTTGAAAAATTCTGAAGACAAGAGATAGAGTAATGCCTGTGGCAGGAACTATCATTAGGGAAGTTGATTCCCATAGTTTGGTGGGATAGGACTGTATGAGTTTTCCTGCTGGCCAAGTGAATCTGGTTTTATTGAGGTTAATATTAAGTTGTTCTTTAGCTTAACAAAATGAGAAATTATTTCCCATTAATCAAAGTTTTTGTGGATCAAGTAGTCAGGTATCTGCCCTCCATCTTAAAGCTATGCCACCTGAACACAGGGCTTGCTAGGTTCCCATCTAGGCTAAGAGTGGGATGAGTCACCATGCCATTCCCTGACCTGGACAATATTCTCTTTTGTGACTTTTTGCAACCCCATTCATTCATGCACATAAATAAAGGATATGACTATTTCTAAGTAGGATAAGAAGCCTTTTTAAAAAGCGTATAAATGTGATACTTTCCTCAAAGCAGTCGTACCACCTAAACATTGAATACTAGGTAAAAAATTAAAAGATCAATAGCTACATTGAGAGCACATATAATTTTCTTGGTAAGGAATTTTATCCTCTTTCTGCTAGATCCCACATCCAGCAAGTAGGGTCTTTTCAAGATGACTCAAATGGGCCATTTTATCCAGCAGTGCATAGAGTCAGTTGTTGTTGTTGTTGTTAGGTGCCCTTGAGTTGGTTCCGACTCATAGCAACCCTCTGTACAACAGAACAAAACACTGCCCAGTCCTGTGCCATCCTCACAATCGTTGTTATGCTTAAGCCCATTGTTGCAGCCAGTGTGTCAATCCCTCTCGTTGAGGGTCTTCCTCTTTTTCACTGACCCTCTCCTTTACCAGGCATGATGTCCTTCTCCAGGTACTGGTCCCTCCTGATAACATGTCCAAAGTATGTGTAGAGTCAGTTAGTACCCATCAAATATGTCATGATTTTCTTACCTTCTCCTAATCGCCCTTGAGATTATTTTTGAGACTTGTGGCTACTTCTGACAATTAAACAGTGAGGAGACCTGATGTGTGTCACATCTGGGTTAAGGTGAATGGTATTTATTAGCTGCTGTAAGTGGGCTCTGATTCATGGTTACCTTATGAATAATAGAACAAACCATTGCTCAGTCCTTTGCCTTGACTGCATGTTGCTTGGACCTGATCTTTATGATCATTGATACGTTTGAGTCCATCATAGTAGCTAATATGTCAATTAATTTCATTGATGGTTTCCTTCATTTTCGATGATCCTCTACCAAACATGAAGTCCTTTTCTAGGGATTGACCTTTCCTAATAATGTGTCTAAAGTAAGAGAGTGGAAGTCTTGCCATCCTCATCAAAGGAGTGTTCTGGTTGTATTTGAGGTGGATAATCTCTACTATATATATTGTATGGTTTCAAATATGGTATCTTCCTCTTCTCACTCTCCTTGTTATAATATTTAATAGTGGAAAAACTCACAAATTTTGAAATAAAAGAACTAATTACAGGGTTTGTTTTTACCACTTAATAATCATATGAACTCTTTACACCTGTATATCTTAGCTTCCTCACCTATAAAGTGGGAATAATTTGAATCCCATCAGTGACTAGTTGTAACTTTAAGCAAGCTTCCAAATTGTCAGTTTCCTCATCCATATGATTTGAGATTATAATATGCCTATTGTCCTCCAGTTCAATAATGAACTACTGAGAACATTTATAACATATATAATGTATTATATATAATATATAAAATATTGAGAACATTATAATATACCTATTGTCCTCCAGTTCAATAGTTAACACTAAGAACAAGATGGTGAACTGAGAACGCTTATGACCTTCCTTTCACTTCAGAGTACCAATGAAATTAGAGCAAACATATGAAATTTATATTGTAGTTCAGGAAAAGTTGAAATGATGCCACTAGGACTTTTTTTTTTTTTTTTTTTTTCAGGAACTTCTGGGAAATAGAAGGAACCTGTGAATAGACTGGCAGGGAAAGAATAGTGGAAACTTAGCTGAAGATGCTAAGTTTTTTCCAGTAAACTTTTGGAGACATTTCAAAATAAGAGGATGTTACTGTGTTAAAAATAAATAAATAAATAAACATAGCTTGAAACAACAGTATTGTGTTGTTGTCATTATTGTTTTGTTTTGTTTTTTCTCATGCTTTTGTGGGTTGACTGGCTCAATTAGGCAGTTTGTCTGCTCCATGCGATGCTAGCTTGGGCTGCAGTCATCTGGAGGTTCAATTGGGCTGGAACATCCAAAATGATTCATTCATATATCTGACATCTTGATCAAGGGGAGAGCTGGAAAGCTGAGCTCAGTTTGGACACTAGGATGACTGGGTCTTTCTCTTTTTCCACGTAGTTTCAGGGCCTCTCCTTCTCCTTGTGTCCTCTCCATGTGGTCTCTACACGACATCTTTCCAGTAGGGCAGTCAAATTCCTTATGTGGCAGCTCAGCACTCCCAAGGACACAAAAACATAAAGTTGGGAGGCCTTCTTGAGAAAGGAACTGGCATAACATTCTTTTACTGTATTCTGTTAAGTAAAGTGAGTCACAGAGCCAACCCAGGTTCATGGTGGACAGGGGATACATAAGGCTCGGAATACCAGGAGACATGGTTCAGTGGTGGCTATCTTTGAGATTACCTACCACGTTTACTCACTCAAGCAATTCATTAAGGATTATCAGTCTGAAGAGCTAGGTGACTGTCATCTCCTCCTTTCTGGTGCATATTTAGTGCAGTATTTTCATAACAGATTATTATAGTGGGAAAATGGAGAGAGTGCAATCAAGGAAAAGTCCTTTTAGCCAGGAGTAAAATATACTAATGTCTTCCACCCCCAGAATAAATCCAGACACTGACGTCAACAGTCCAAGTAAGAAAAATAAATAAATAAATAAAGGAAACAATCCTCCGTAACTTCAGAGAAGTCCAATGTCAGGTGCCTTAATTAATTAACCTATGCTTCCATCCAGAAACACTGGTGGTGTAGTGGTTAAGAGCTATGTCTGCTAACCAAAAGGTCAGCACTTCAAATCCACCAGATGCTCCTTGGAAACTCTATGGGGCAGTTCTACTCTGCACTACAGCGTCGCTAAGAGTTGGAATTGACTTGACAGCAATGGGTTTTTTTTTTTTAATTCCTCCATCCATGCATATAAAACAGAATAACAGGCCACCAGAAAATAATGGAAAACCAATGTCATGGAAAAAAAATTGAGATTAAATAATACAATCATTTGATATCAAATAATTATTTTAATTCATATGGTAATCATATATTTTTAAAAACTATATAAAAAACTAAGAGAAAAAAGAATTACAGGAAATTAATATATTATTTATGAGATTAAAAGATAAGAATAATGCATTGCACAGAGTGACTAATAGTTAGATATCTATAAAGAACCAAACCGTGGTCTAGAAGATAAAACTGGGGAAATCATGCAAATTACAGAGCCAAACAAAATGTATGAAATATTAGGTAGAAGTTCTGAGAAGTTAATAATCCATCCAAAAGTTACCTAACGGGAGTTCTAGAAGTCAAGAGCATAGATAATGAAGCTAGGAAATCATATTAAATCATGTTTTTCTTTCTTTTTTTCTTTTTTTAATTGTCCTTTAGGTGAAACCTAACAGAGCAAATTAGTTTCTCATTCAACAATTTATACACAAATTCTTTTGTGACATTGGTTGGAATCCCCTCGAAGTGCCAGCACTCTCCCCTTCCACACCCCAAGTCCCCATTTCCATCCATCCATTATTCCTGTTCCTTCCTGTGGTCTCATCATTGCTTTTGGGCAGGTGTTGCCCTTTTGGTCTCATATACATGACTGAACTAAGAAGCATGTTTCTCACGTGTGTTATTGTTTGTTTTATAGACCTGTCTAATCTTTGACTGAGGGTGAACTTCGGGAGTGGCTTCAGTTCTGAGTTTGCAGGGTGTCCGGGGGCCATAGTCTCAGGTGTTCCTCCAGTCTCTGTCAGACCAGTAAGTCTGGTCTTTGTGTGTGTGTGTGTGTGTGTGTGTGTGTGTGTGTGTGTGTGTGTGTGAATTTGTAT
>NW_004444247.1:843580-910434 GCF_000243295.1 Trichechus manatus latirostris
GCTGGGCACCATCTAGTTCTTCTGGGCTCAGGCTGGTGGAGGCTATGGTCCTGAGTCATGTTTTTCTCATTTAAACTTCAGGGCTCTTCACTCTTGGAGGTCCCTGTACAAACAGTTGAGGAAGGGAATCAGGGCTACCTGGAGCCATTTTGTAAAAGGTATTTCCAGAAAATTAATTAAAGTTATCCGAAAGAATAGGACCATCTCCAACACTCCAGTAATTTGTCATGATATCTTTTCCCATGCAAATAAATACTTTCCTACTAGTTTTCATGTTCATAATTTTGTAATTCTTTTTTTTTTAATAAAGAGTGCCTTGTATTAACTTGTCCAGGTTGTTTTTGAGGATTACAGAAGGTAATATATTTTAGGTACTTAAAACAGTGCCAGGCACACAGGGAAGATCCCAGTAAATGTTAGCCATTATTATAAATAGGTTATTTAAGAATGATTGGCATAACGATTAGTCATACGATTTTGTGAAAAGGAACCAGTTATGCATAGCAGTGTCAGAGATCTCAAGCCTCACTCAGGGAAGTTCCTGAAGTTCTCCCAGAACAAGAATCAAATAATTCAATTAGACCTACACTGATTGAAGTTTATTGCTATGTCACTATACACTTATTAGTTAAATGAGAATGTTCAAGTAACAGAATCCAGTGCATACTTGCTAAAAATATCTTGGGTTCTTTTTTTTTTTTTTTTTTTTGCTGTGGAACCCTGGTGGCATAGTGATTAAGAGTTTAGGCTACTAACCAAAAGTTCGGCAGTTTGAATTCACCAGCCACTCCTTGGAAACCCTATGGGGCAGTTCTACTCTGTCCTATAGGGTCGCTATGAGTTAGAATCAACTCAACAGCAATGGGTTTGGTTTTTGGTATTGGTCTACTAACAAGAGGCCCTGATGGTGCAGCGGCTATAGCCTCGGCTGCAAATCAAAAGGTCAGCGGCTTCAACCTCTTCATGGGAGAGAGATGGGGCAGTCTGCTTCTGTAAAGATTTATAGCATCGGAAACCCTATGAGGCAGTTCTACTCTGTCCTATAGGGTTACTATGAGTTGGAATCGACTTGCCAGCAATGGTTTTGGTTTTGGTTTTTTGGTTTTGTTTTGTTTTTATTTCTATGAACATGAGTTTAAGCTCCATTGGCTTCATGGTAAATTCACCTTGGGAGATGGGTACTATTATCCTTATAAGGAGATGGAGGCACAGGGCACAGCTGTTACTGAGTAGTAGAGCCAGGATTCAAATCCAGGCTGTCTGGTTGGAGAGTCTGTGCTCATGACTGCCATTTTATACCGCTAGTCACTGAGCGCTGTCCTGAAAAATACCATGTTCTGAGGGAGAACAAGTCAAGTTTGCATATCACATAAGTAAAATCACATCTTGTTTTATTAAGACTCTTACTTTTTATATTATTGATATGTTTGTCTCCATTAATAGAATCAGGAGTAACATGTTTTCTTCATCCCAAATATAACAAAGGGAAATTGTACTTACATTTCTCTATAGACCTACATTCTATCTACTTAGAGCAACTAACATGTCCTGGACTGCTTGCCAGGCATTGCCCATCAAACTAAAACCAAACCACACCTGTTGCCATTAATGGATTCTGACTCATAGTAGAACTATGAGTAGAACTGCTCCATAGGGTTTCCAAGGAATGGCTGGTAGATTCTTTGCAAAACTGCCGACCTTTTTGGTTTGCAGCCTGAACTCCTAACCCCTGTGCCACTAGGGGTTCGGTGTTGCCCACAGGGGCCTAAAATCTTGGTTATTCAAGACATCAGCCTCTCAATCACCTAGTTAAAAATTTGATGCTGGAAATCATAAACATTTTGATCTTTAGGCAGAATGATTGAATGAGGGAATGTAAAATGAAGAACTTGTCCCCGTAGTTACTTGGGAATACTGAATAGGTGAGGTCTTTGTCTACAACCTTGGTTTACTGAAATTTGTGCCTCACTGGGAAGAAAAGAATATGTATGGCCAACTTTTCAGGGAATATCATTTATATAACTGTAGTACTTTTATTTTTCTTTTGGATTTAATGTTTTCTATTCAACTTAAATCTAAGCACAACATATTTATTCCAGTGTCTCATAATGTAAAATGATGAGGTCATAGAACAGGCAGTCAGAGCATGCGGGCCATTTTAATTATTTTTATTTTTATACTAAGAAAGATGGAGAACATGTTCTCAGTAAAAAAGTATGACATCTTCTAGCAAGTTTTAAATAGAATACTTAAGCTGTTATGCTGAGAATAAACACTGGAGGTCAAAAGTCTGAATAAATGAGGTCAACTAAGAGAATATTGCAATAATTCTGGCCAAAGATTGTGGCAACATGGACCAGAGATGAAGGTAATTTGGTATGTGTAGAGATGGCGGAGAGTGGTTGGTAAATAACAACAATAGAATTTGTTGGGATATGATATGGGGAAATGTGAGAGCAAGAAGAGTCAAGGATGACTCCTCATTTTTGGACTGGTAATACTGAGAGGTTAGAGTTGTTACCAGATGGGGCAGATTGCAGCAGGTTGGGTGGAGAAGACAGGAAAATCTGATCGAGATGGTGAGGCTGTGATTGTTAGGAGGCAAAGGAAGGAGGGATAGGAGTCTCATGGAGATCATTGGTCTCTGGGGCCTGTCTTCCCTCTTGCCATCACATGGTAAAGAATGGGGAAGAAGCCGTATTATTAGGAGCCCTCTGAACACGGTGGGGTGAGGACTATTTTTTATCCCTGCTTGTTGGAGTAGTAGAGACTTGGAAAGGAGAGCCATAATACTGGGACCATGAGGAGTTCTGGACTCTTCTCTTTCTTCATGCAGATGGAAAGTTTCAGATAATTTCAGACTGTTGTTAGTTGCTGTAGAGTCAATTCCAACTCATGGCGACCCCACATGTGCAGACTAGAACTGCTCCATAGGGTTTTCAAGGCTGTGATCGTTTAGAAGCAGATTGCCAGGCCTGTCTTCTGAGGTGCCTCTGGGTGGGTTTGAACTTGGCTAGTAGTCAAGCACTTAACCATTTGCACTACCCAGGAACTCCAATTTCAGACTACACTCTTCATTTATAGAATTAAGAAAATAAACAATCATGTTCTTAATTTTGGAGATTCAGTATCCGATTACTTAGACGACAGATTTCATTAGTGATCATTGCATCCAAAACAGTCAAACCTTTCATTAAATATATATATGTACATGTAGTTTTAAAAATGTATGCATGTGTAAATATCTGTCTTCCTATATATCTACTGATTTATCAATAAATTGACTGATCAATAGATAGATCCCATCCCTAATTTGGATGCAATCTGAGTTAAAGAAACAAAAGCTTTATCAATGCTTGTCTATCATTAAAGTGGATCAAGGTCAGAATAAAATGAAGAATAAGTCAGAGCTTAATAACTTTTGTAAGCATTTATCTGCTCCTTTCTGGAACACGTATCAGCATTTCTTAGGGAAAAATCTTTAATAAAAAATTAAATGCTATCACAATAATCTAACCATGTTAAATGTATTCAATTCTTTTAAATACATTATTAGATGAATAACCACATTGGCAACCAATAAGTAAGTCAAGAGAATCATTCAAGATATGTAAGACCTTTAATCTGAGAAAGAGAGATACTTTGGAAAGACTGATTTTATGTGACATACACTAGAGTGCAGGCAAATCCATACTGACCCTTAGATAAGAAGTCACACTTAGAGTTTTACTTGAAATATGATGATGTTAAACTAATCAATACATGATTTAATCATTTTGTTTGACAGAGTCAAATGATAATTCACAGACCATAATGAATACAGCTGTGCTGAGCACTTTTTGTCATGCTATGCCTTACAAGAAACTAAAAGGTCTCACAAATTTCAACTAACCTTCAAGATGGTTTATCTATGTAAGGACAATCATTCAGATTTGGGTAATTAGTGCACTAATATTGAATTTCTATTACTTTCTGCATAAAAAGCCCATTCAGTGAATGAGACTGATTGAGATGCCCCACATTTGTGCTTCCAATTCAACTGGTACATACCTCCATCTCAGCACTTGTCATGGTCCATGTCAGTGGTCAGCAAACTTTTCTGTAAAGGCCAGATAGTAAATATTTTCAGCTTTGTGGGCTGTATAGTTTCTTGCAAATATTCAAGTATGCCATTTTAGCAGGAAAGCAGTCATAGACAATACATAAACAAATGGGCATGGTTGTGTTCCAGTAAAACTTTATTTACACAAACAAGCAGCATCCAAATGGCCCATGGACTGCAATTTTCCATCTACTGCTCTACGTTAATCTTTGGCATATCTGTCTATCTCCCCTATTAGCTTTACTTGATAGCAGACATCATTTCAGGTTTATATTTTTATTTCTAGAACATAGTATAGTATCTAGAACATAGTAGATATGCAATAAATGTTGAACAAAATATTGATTTCTTATGAGAATTAATTGCTCCAAATGTGATTTATGACTGCTATGATGCATTATGCTAAAATAGTGTTTAGAATAATTCTGAACTATTTTATACAAGGAGCCCTGGTGGTGCAGTGGTTAAAAGCTCAGCTGCTAACCAAAAGTTTGGCAGTTTGAATCCACAAGCTGCTTCTTGTAGACCCTATGGGGCAGTTCTACTCTGTCCTATAGGGTCGCTATGAGTCAGAATCAACATGACAGCAATGGGTTTGGTTTTTTTTTTTATTCTATACAAACCGTAAAGTCCAATGAATAAATACAACCAATGGGTACTGACTTTTTAATAATTTTTTGCAATGACATAGTCTTTCCTTTAATGTGATAATTTTTCTAATTTTAAAAGCTAGACAGTTCTATTGTAGAAAATTTAGAAGTTCAGGAACTTTTATGTGTGGTTATCAATAAGAAGGGAAGTCCTATATACTATTCCAACGATTGTTTCAAAAATGAACATGACCATTAATGTGTCGGAACCAGCTCACTAGAGCTGATTGTCCCCATCTCTTTCCTATTCTATGTTCAGTGATGTAACATTGGTAGCTTGAAATAGGATATCATGGGAGTATTTACACTACAGAATTTGGCAAAATTGTTTGTTTGTTTTTCCCTAATTTACCAACACACTACTGCACTGCATATGACCTCAGTACTGTCCAGTGAGATACAAAGAAAGGCCTTTTGGAGAACTCTCTGAGAGTGTTTTCTTACTCTGAAGATAGAAAGTCATAAAGCCACATATTTTGTTTCATCTGGATATGAGCACATGAGCCTATTGTAGTTGCAACAGAAACCCTGTGCTTTGAAAAAGAATCATGAAGACAAAGGTGGTACATGGGGAACCACAGAGAAATGGAGCTTGAGCCTTTTTTGAGCTCAGCGTAAAACTCCAAACTCTGAACTTTCAGTTATGTGAATTCTTTATTTTTGAGTCAACTTGAGACAGACTGCAATTACTTGCTAAATAATACATGTCCTTCAAACATTTGAATTTATATTCCCTTCTTCCTGCCCTAATGTTTTCTTCTGTAGTCTATGTCTCCTCACGTCCTTCAATCTTTCCTGAATTGGCATAATATTCAGTTCCCCCATGACCCTGATTTGTTGATATTATTTCTTATATAATGATTCCTAGAAATTATTATAATGGTTGTGTTTAGTATGTCTAGCAGAGAGTAAACTAGTCACTTTTACTTTTGGATTACATTCCTCCATTGGTGTAAAATAAAGCATTGTTGCTGTTAGCTGCTGTGGAATCAACTCCGACTCATGGTGACCTTATGTTTAACAGAAAAAAAACATTGTCAGGTCCTGTGCTGTCTTCACGATTGTTGCTATGTTTGAGTACATTGTTGTGGCTGTTGTGTATGCCTTCTAACCTAGGGTGCTCATCTTCCAGCACTACATAGGACACTGCTCTGTTGTGATCCCTAAGGTTTTCATTGGCTAATTTTCAGAAGTAGATCACCAGACCTTTTTTCTTAGTTTGTCTTAGTCTAGAAGCTCTGCTGAAACCTGCCCACTATGGGTGACCCTGCTGGTATTTGCAAAACCAGTGGCATAGATTCTAGCATCCTAGCAACATGCAAGCCACCACAGTATGACAATCTGGAAGATAGGTGGTGGAAAAAAAGTGTATGAGTAAGCTGTTTATACAATGAAACTGTCTTAGCACACTACCCGAAACAAACAATGACTTAAAACACACGTCATTTTTCCTTGTTCATGTGTCTGCTTGTCAAATGGGGGTCAGCCTATCTAGGTTGAGCTCACCTGGGCTTGGCTTCAAGCTTCAGGTTAGGTTTGGATCTGCTCCACATGTTTTTCATTCTCCATTTGCCAGATGGCTAATTCAGCAGATGGCAGAAGCTCAAGTGGAGTTAGTGAAAAAAAACTCAAGGCCTCTTAAGGTCTGGCCTCAGCACTGGAATACTGTCACATCCACCCACATGTCATTGCTCAAAGCAAGTCACATGGTCGAGCCCAACATCAATGACTGGGAACTGTACTCCACCCTTAGGGCAAGGAGATGCAAAGTCACATGGCAAAGCAAGTGAATACAGGGAGGGGTGAAGGACCAATAATATATTTTGGATCTTGTTTATAAGATTGTTAAAGTTGATGAACATGAGCCGCAGTTCTATTATTTTGATGGTCACACCATCTCTTCAATAAAACAAGGCAAAAGAGCAAAGCAAGTAAGCAATGTTTGAAATGTTTGAATCACCAAATTCTTAAAACGTTGCTTTAAATATGACATTCCCATGTTTAAAAATCTTCAGTCATTTTCCATTCCACATACTGTAATTTCAAACTTCTTAGCTTTAGGAACATCCACAATTTATCCCCAAACTACATTGTCATCTGTTTTTCCATAAGGCTTCTTGTCTAAACAAACTCAGATCATCAGTCTTCACTTAAGTAATTTCTTATGATTGACTTAGTTCATTATTTTTCTCCACCTATTTCTCTCTACCATCTGATTTCTAAGTGGAACAAGACCTCTGATAACATAGTCCACAGCAATAGCCCACTTATTTAAATTCCTGTAGAGTTTATAAGCTGCAGTACTGACTTGGCACTCACAGTCCTAAAAGGATTAGCATGAACTCTTGTGCAACGCTGGCCATATGGCACACTAGGAGTAAGGAGGGGCTGAGCTAGTAAGAAGGAAGCAAGTGGGAATGGTGCCAACTCCCAGGACAGAAGTCAGAAACAACCTTAGGTGATGGGGCAGGCAGAAATAAGGCCAAGTAGGGAAGGAGGTGAAAGGATAGCATGCAACATCAGGAAATTATTTATGAATCCCCACATTGTGGTACAAAGAGAAGCTGTGTTATATGACCAAGCAGGGCTCCTGCTGGCCCTGGGAGCAGGTCAAGGCCTAGAGACCATTGTAGACATGTGTGATGGGGAGAAGACAAAATAGACCCTGACAAATATCATAACCTACCTTGACCATTAGTTCTTTTATATTTGTATTTATAGTTAAAACCTCATAAATAAGTTTCCACAAATTGACTTCAGGTTCCTGGAAGGCAAGGGTTAGGTTTTGTATTTTGTACTCCAAAACTGACAAGATTTTTAGCATCATTGACTTTAAATGAGTATTACTTATTAATAAATTTCAATCTATGATTTTATAATAGCAAAAGTTATTATCTTCTCTCAAAGTGCTTTCTTGTCTAAATCTGGCACTAATAAAGAAAAATTAATGCACTTTTTTATATACCTTCATCAGTAGGTTCTGTTACACTTAAGGTCGCCATGAGTTGGAGCTAACTTGACAGCAACTCACAATAGCATTCATATGCCCGGCATAAGTATACAACCAAAATAACTGGACCAGAAAGTAACCACTAATATGCATTAAATTAATCCAAAAAGTGAGATAGTATGAAAATCCTATTATGTGGCTTGTTCCCACAAAGACTGGGTTAGTTTCACAAAATGATCCCATGCATCTGTTGCCTTAGGTGTCATTTGGGACTGTAGACATCCATGTCAAGTACTCTTCAATTTCAATGAAACCTTTTCTCCATTCAGGCAATATGAAAGAACAATGTTAGTCATTAGAGCTGGAGGAATAAAAAAATGAAGAGCCATCAGCAAAAGTAGAGGAAGTATTATACATCTGGTCTACTTGGCTAGAAAACGAGGAGGCAATAGGGAACTGAGAGAATCCGCCAACTGCATTTGTACATTTTGTATCCTGTATTATAAAAGTTTGATTTCAGATTGGAAGTGGAGAAGAGCAAACCATTCTGAGAAACATTAACTGGAAACAATAACAATAGCAAGACTGTACACTAGAAAACCGAGTCCTATAGAAACCATGCAAAGCAGAAAATGAGGGGCTTGATACCAGTTCTGACTGAGTACATTACACTCATGAAGTTTAGTACGAAAATTAGCAAAAAAGAGAATGTTGCAGTAAAACAAACACCACAGTTGTGATTCCCAAAAGAAATGCAAATGTGGGAATGAAACGGCCCTTTGTTAGCATTTTTTGTTCTCGAACAAAGTAGTCATGGTATTTGGGAAAATCTCGGCAGGTGCTGGGCAGGCAAGTGATAATAGCAGCAATAACCACCACAAATGATCAGGTATAATTGCTCTTTGGCAGCAAAAGCCAAGCAAGTAGAACCAGTCAACAGACCACAATTGCACCTGAATAATGAAGTAGGTCAGACCAAGAACAGCATTCACTGGAATAAGATTAAAACAGATTTAAAATTTTCACATGGAGGAGGAATGCCTAGAATCACCAGGTAATTGCTTGACACTTTCTGTATTTATTATTTCTTTTTACTTTTATTTTTTAAATCCAACTAAATTATATTCTTATGTTGTTGATATCAGGCAGACTAATATCCACAAGTATTTCTAAATTTTTTGTGTGATATGAAATGCATGGTGTACAGTATTATTCATTGTATTTGGTTTGTAACGTGCACTTTGAAAAAAATCAGAAAACAAAGTGTAAAGAAACAGAAAAAAATATATATATTGACATCTCCTAAAGTAGGGATAAGCACATTCCATGATATAATTGCCTTAATTCCACAATTATACCTCTGAAGTAGTTTAAGAGATGAAGTGCTTGATGATTAATTTTCAAAGGAATTCCTAAAGAAATTAATAGGTTCAATACTCCTAGGTGATACAGTCCTTTGCTGATAGAATTTAATTTAAAAAACCCGTTGTCCTCAAGTTGATTCCAACTCATAGCAACCCTATATGACGGAGTAGAACTCCCCCATAGGGTTTCCAAGGAACACCTGGTGGATTCAAACTATCGACCTTTTGGTTAGCAGCTGTAGCTTTTAACCACTATGCCACCAGAGTTTCCTAAACCCATTGCCATCAAGTCGATTCCAACTCATAGCGATTCTATATGACAGAGTAGAACTGCCCCCATAGAGTTTCCAAGGAGCATCTGGTAGATTCAAACTATCAACCTTTTGGTTAGTAGCTGTAGCTCTTAACCACTATGCCACCAGGGGTCCCCCAAAATTTGATTACAAGTAGTTAATGCCCTTTTCAAAATTGGACCATTTGCTATGGTCCAATTTATTTTATAAAAATATGATCAGTTAAATAATTACTCATTTATTTTTTATTAATTACTTAGAAAATATTCAAGTAGGGTATATTTTTGTTAAGCTCAGGAAGTTATCTTCTTGATGAATCTGTTTCCAATGCTGCCACTAGTCTGATTCCTTGCTCCCATGTAATTGTTCCAAGCTCTTTAGCCCCTGTTATCTTTTGGCTTGTTTGCATTTAAATATTTTGGATTTAAGTTTACTTCTAAATCTACCAAAAGTAGGGATCAAGATTGAACCTTATACAAAGTGTTCAAAACAGCTCGTATTTAATTTGCTTAACATAAGTAGCATTCCCAAAAGTCCAAGGTCATGA
This sequence comes from Trichechus manatus latirostris, assembly GCF_000243295.1. Lineage (NCBI taxonomy): Eukaryota > Metazoa > Chordata > Mammalia > Sirenia > Trichechidae > Trichechus > Trichechus manatus. The sequence goes on from NW_004444247.1 coordinate 853,487, forward strand.
TTCAGATTTTTTTTTTATGTCAACACTTTGTAATGTGTAAGGTAAGGCCAACTGTGGTATGAGTGTACTTAATTAAAAGTAAGAAAGAGAGCTATGTTATCACAATCAACTCTAATTGGCATTTTTAAGGATCAAGGCAAATGAAAATGTAAAACAATCCCTATAATAAATTCCTAGGAACAAGTTTTATAAGCAACGTGATTTCTGGACTAAAATAGATCTATACATAGATAACTTGTATATGTAAAAATAGAGGTAGCTTCTCTCAGCCATCTATAGAAATAAGAGAAGAAAATTACAGAGATGTCAAGTTTATCATTAATCTAAACATCTCATTTTAACCATTATTTTAAGTTTCCACCTACTAAATTTAATACGTAGGAACATTGCAAGATTTTCCTTTATTTTTGTCCTAAAGGTGAATGGAAAAGGAAGGGTAAGGGGAGGATGAAGACTAATACCCAGACTAATGCACAATTAAGAATTGCCTGTCACGGTTATTCAATTCATTAACAGTTTAGTGGAATCCATAAACAAAGTCCTGAGCCAATGTACCTGATACACTGAGGTAACATGTAACTGGTTTGCCCATTCCTCAGCTCTAGGGGAGTCTGAAATTATTTATATTTCTCTTCTGTAGTGAGAGACAGGCTTTGCTTCATAATGAGGGTTATGCCTCAAATCAATATGGGGATTCATTTGCTGGGTGGACAAAAATAAAGAGCATGTTCATGACAAAAACCAAATCCTAAATAGTTCAATAACATATTACAATTACTTGTTTAAAAAAAGCTTCAGATACGAGGTTTTCGTTGTAAGTATAAAAATGAAATAATCCTTAAGAACCATGTCTAATTAATCAACAACTATAATAATTTCTTCTTTGTAATTATGATAATTGCAATTCAATTTCCTCTTTTTATATTTACATTCTCATAATCTCTTAACTCTATTATGATGTAGAGGTAAGAAAATGAGAATGTAAATTATGATGTAGGAAACCCTGGTGGCATAGTGGTTAAGAGTTATGGCTGCTAACCAAAAGGTCAGCAGTATGAATCCACCAGGCACTCCTCGGAAACTCTATGGGACAGTTCTACTCTGTCCTGTAGGGTTGCTATGAGTTGGAATCAACTTGATGGCAATGGGTTTGGTTTTTTTTTGTTTTGGTATTGTGATGTAAGGACTGAATTCCTTGCCTAAAGCTTTGTCCCTCACATTTGGTCCTCCACATAGCTGTCAAAGTGATCTTTAGAGAATACAACTATGATCAAATCACTCACTATTTTTTCTGTATGATCCCTATTACCTACAGGGTAAACAATTCCTTAACCTTGCAAAAAAATTCATATTCTTGCCTCTGACTATATTTCTTGGAGCATTTGTTGCCATTCTTCACTTGTGCAGTCCCTAGAATAAGATATATTGATATTATATTCCAGTTTTCTGATTGGAATTGTCCTCCTTGCCAAGAATCCCCTAACTTCACTTGTGTGCTCAGTGAATTCCTTCCCATCCTTCAAGATTCAGCTCCAGATCACCACCTCCATGGATCATCCGAGATGAGATTTCCTATTCCACCTGTCTTAATTATCTAGTGCTGCTATAACAGAAATATCACAAGTGGATGGCTTTAACAAACAGAAATTTATTCTCTCACAGTATAGGAAGCTAGAAGTCCAAATTCAGAGTGCCAGCTCCAAGGGAAGTCTTTCTCTCTGTGTCGGCTCTGGGGGCAGGTCCTTGTCATCAATCTTCCTTGGTTGAGGAGTTTCTCAGTGCAGGGACCCCAAGTCCAAAGGACGGGCTATTCTCCTGGCTCCTGTTTCTTGGTGGTATGAGGTTCCCTCATCTCTCTGCTCACTTCTCTCTTCTATATCTCAAAAGAGATTGACTCAAGTTACCACCTAATCTTGTAGATTGAGTCTTGCCTCATTAACATAACTGCCTTCAATCCTGCCTCATTAATATCATAAAGGTAGGATTTACAACACATAGGAAAATCACATCAGATGACAAAATGGTGGACAATCACACAATACCAGGAATCATGGCCTAGCCAAGTTGACACACATTTTTGGGGCACACAATTCAGTCCATAACACCACTTCTATTTTGTTTACTTTTATGCCTCATTCACTAGAATGTGAAGTATTAGAATTCAAGAACGTTGTGTTTTCTGCAGGCCCCTGGGTACCTTGCACTACTAAGTGATCAATAAATATATGTGGAACCACTGATGTATCCCTTAGATGTCAATAATGGAAACTTTTAAAAGTCTATGGTCCTAAGTGGAGAACGATCAATGTGAAGCATCTTTACAGAAAGTATTGCTTAAGGACAAACTTGGCAGGTCATAAAGAATTTGTAACTTTATATTTCCATTTCAGACATTTGTATCCTTCTACTTACTTTTCTCTTTTCAAAATTCAGATTTGTTTAAAAAGTAAAATTCTATTAATAACAGTCTTGTTTTTCTTAAGTGTCTTGTACCAAGGCTTACTCTTACCTATTTACATGGCATGACACCCTTGTATTTAAGAACTTTTTTCCAATTTAACATAAATTGCAAGAAAATAATATATATATATATATATATATATTAATTCCTCTGCATAGATTTTAAAAGCTGGTGAAAGAGAGTGACATCTTGCAAAATGGTTGAGTAGGAAGATCCATAGTTCAGTTCCTCCACCAAAACAACAATTAAACTGGAAAGAGCAATTAGAATCAGCTATTTTGCAGCTTAGGAATCTGTTGGACACATATCAACCAGGGCAGTGGCTGATGAGGAGAGAGGCAGCTGATCTTTTGTAGGTTAGCCACATGTGCCAACTGGCTACAATTCCCCATTCCTTAGCCATGTTGCGGTGGTGGGGACTGCAGCAGCATTCATATAGCAGCTCGCTGGCACTGGAGAGTGTAGGAAAAACTGACAGAATTTAAAGAAGTACACAGTTCCACAATAATAGTTGGAGATTTCAAAATCTCAATCTCGATAATGGATGCAACAACAAGACAGAAGATCAACAATGAAATGAAAGACTTAAAATTATAAACTAATTAGACTTAACAGACATATATAGAATACTCCACCCAACAATAGCAGAATACACAGTCTTCTCAGGTGCATATGGGACGTTCTCCAGGATAGACCATATAGTAGGCCACATATTATATTTTTACTTAAATAACACGCACATTCTTCGTTTGTCAGCAGCACCCGTCCCACAGCGAGGCATTCCATAAGTGCACTATGCTAATTTTTTCACAGTAACATGTGGAAGAGGATTGGCATGGCAGCACTTGTGAGAATGCCTCCTGAGGAGAGGGCACAGACAAAGGTAGAAGGTACGTGTTATTTGCGCAAAAATATGGTAAATGTCTTAATACATTTAAAAAGATTGAAATTATATAAAGTATCTTTTCTAATCCTAATGGACTGAAACTAGAAACCAATAACAGAAGGAAAACCAGAAAATGCACAAATACGTGGAAATTAAAGAATACATTCTTAAACAACCAATAGGTCAAAGATCAAATCAAAAGTGAACTCAGAAAACACCATGAGATGAATGAAAACAAAAAGACAACATACCAAAATTTATGAAAGCAGCAAAAGCAGTATGAAGAGGGATATTTATAGCTGTAAATTTATAGCTTAAAAAGGAAGAAAGATCTCTAATCAATAACCTAATGTTATAGCTTAAGGTACTAGTAAAAGAAGAGCAAATAAACCCCAAAGCTAGCAGAAGGAAGGAAATAATAAATAGGGAAGCCGCTCCTAATCTTAAAGAAAGAAAAAATCTGGTGGTAGTATATGGGACTTCTGTTTTATGGAATTTTGGTTTGACTCTTTCCCAGGCTGTCTTACCACTTTTCAGCTAGCTTCTCTCCGGATTAAGGAATTTTCATCATTTTGTCAACTGACCTTCTGCATTAATCAGATTAGGTTAACATATGCTGTAGCAACAAACAGACCCTCAAATCTCTGTTGCTGAATGTAAAAACATTTATTTCTCTTCTATGCAAAGTCTACTCTGCTATGGATTCAGAGCATCTAGCCACTGGAAAGTGGTTCTAGGGTCCAGCCTTCTTCAACGTGCAGCTCCATGGAGAACTCCCAAGCAACATTTCCTCTCGTAGCCCACTAAAAATTAGTCACTTGTCTCCTTCCTGCTGCAAGGGAAATGTAATCCCCTTGTGTGCCCAGGGGGAGTGGAGATCTTCTTTTTTCCCCCCAAGCTTTTAACAATTTTATTTTTTAAATTGTAATTATACATTCCCATTAAAATAGAAAGAAGTGGAGTTCTTTGCAATCACTAGTAACAATAAGCAGATTACTATAAGCATATATCCCCCACGTGTCTGTCAGTTTGTTGCGCTGTGGGGGCTTGCATGTTGCTGTGATGCTGGAAGCTGTGCCACCAGTATTCAGATACCAGCAGGGTCACCCATAGCAGACAGGTGTCAGCAGAGCTTCCAGACTAAGAGAGGCTAGGAAGAAGGAACTGGCAGTCTACTTCTGAAAAGAATTAGCCAGTGAAAACCTTATGAATAGCAGTGGAACACTGTCTGGTACAGTGCTGGAAGATGAGGCCTCCAGATTGGAAGGCACTCAAAAGATGACTGTGGAAGAGCTGCCTCCTCAAAGTAGAGTCAACTTTAATGACGTGGAAGGAGTAAAGCTTTCGGGACCTTCATTTGCTGATGTGGCACAACTCAAAATGAGAAGAAACAGCTGCAAAGATCCATTAATAATAAGAACTTGAAATGTATGAAGTATGAATCTAGGAAAATGGGAAATCATCAAAAATGAAATGGAACGCATTAACATTGATATCCTAGGCATTAGTGAACAGAAGTGGACTGGTATTGGCCATTTCGAATTGAACGATTATATGGTCTACTAGGCCGGAATGACAACTTGAAGAGGAATGGCATTGTATTCATCGTCAAAAAGAACATTTCAAGACCTATCCTGAAATACAACACTGTCAGTGATAGGATAATATCCATATGCCTACAAGGAAGGCCAGTTAATATGACTACTATTCAAATTTACACACCAACCACTAAGGTCAAATATGAAGAAATTGAAGGGTTTTACCAGCTTCTGCAGTCTGAAATTGATCGAGCATGCAATCAGGATGCATTGATAATTACTGGTGATTCGAATACAAAAGTTGGAAACAAAGAAGAAGGATTGGTAGTTGGAAAATATGGCTTTGGTAATAGAAATGATGCCAGAGATCGCATGATAGAATTTTGCAAGACCAACGACTTCTTCATTGCAAATATCTTTTTTCAACAACATAAATGATGACTATACATGTGAACCTCGCTGGATGGAATACAGAGGAATCAAATCGACTACATCTGTGGAAAGAGACGATGGAGAAGCTCAATATCATCAGTCAGAATAAAGCCAGGGGCCAACTGCAGAACAGACCATCAATTTCCCATATGCAAGTTAAGTTGAAACTGAAGAAAATTAGAACAAGTCCATGAGAGCCAAAATACGACATTGAGTGTATCCCACCTGAATTTAGAGACCTTCTCAAGAATAGATTTGATGCATTGAACACTAACAACCAAAGATCAGAAGAGCTGTGGAATGACGTCAAGGACATCATATATGAAGAAAGCAAGAGGTCATTAAAAAGACAGGAAAGAAAGAAAAGACAAAAATGGATATCAGAAGAGACTCTGAAACTTGCTCTTGAATGTCGAGTAGCTAAAGCAAAAGGAAGAGATGATGAAGTAAAAAAACTGAACAGAAGATTTCCAAGGGTGGCTGGAGAAGACAAAGTGAAGTATAATAATGACATGTGCAAAGAGCTGGAGATAGAAAACCAAAAAGGAAGAACACACTTGGCGTTTCTCAAGCTGAAGAACTGAAGAAAAAATTCAAGCCTCATGTTGCAATAGTGAAGGGTTCTATGGGGAAAATACTAAACAATGCAGGAAGCATCAAAAGAAGATGGAAGGAATACACAGAGTCATTATACTAAAAAGAATTGGTCGACGTTCAACCATTTAAGAGGTAGCATATGATCAGGAACCGATGGTAGTGAAGGAAGAAGTCCAAGCTGCACTGAAGGCATTGGCGAAAAACAAGGCTCCAGGAATTGACGGAATATCAATTGAGATGTTTCAACAAACAGATGCAGCGCCGGAAGTGCTCACTTGTCTACGCCAAGAAATTTGGAGGACAGCTTCCTAGCCAACCGACTGGAAGAGATTCATATTTATGCCTATTCCCGAGAAAGGTGATCCAACCAAATGCAGAAATTATCAAACAATATCATTAATAATCCACACAAGTAAAATTTGGTGAAGATTATTCAAAAGTGGCTGCAGCAGTATAATGACAGGGAACTGCTAGAAATTCAGGCCAGATTCGGAAGAGGACGTGGAACCAGGGATATCATTGCTGATGTCAGATGGATCCTGGCTGAAAGCAGAGAATACAAGAAAGATGTTTACCTGTGTTTTATTGACTATGCAAAGGCATTCAACTGTGTGGATCATAACAGACTATGGATAACATTGCGAAGAATGGGAATTCTAGAACACTGAATTGTGCTCATGAGGAACCTGTACATAGATCAAGCGGCAGTTGTTCAGACAGAACAAGGGGGTACTGCATGGTTCAAAGTCAGGAAACATGTGCATCAGAGTTGTATACTTTCACCATACCTATTCAATCTGTATGCTGAGCCAATAATCGAGAAGCTGGACTAAAAGAAGAAGAACAGGGCATCAGGATTGGAGGAAGACTCATTAACAACCTGAGTTATACAGATGACACAATCTTGCTTGCTGAAAGTGAAAAAGAGTTGAAACACTTACTGATGAAGAACAAAGACCACAGCCTTCAGTATGGATCACACCTCAACATAAAGAAAACAAAAATCCTCACAACTGGGCCAATAAGCAAAATCATGATAAACGGAGAAAAGATTGGAGTTGTCAAGGGTTTTATTTTGCTTGGATCCACAATCAACACCCATGGAAGTAGCAGTCACGAAATCAAAAGACTCATTGCCTTGGGCAAATCTGCTGCAAAAGACCTCTTTAAAGGGTTGAAAAGCAAAGACGTCACCTTGAAGACTAAGGTGCGCATGACCCAAGCCATGATATTTTCAATCGCATCATATGCATGCGAAAGCTGGGCAATGAATAAGGAAGACCAAAGAAAAATTGAAGCCTTTGAATCGTGGTGTTGGAGAAGAATATTGAATATACCACGGACTGCCAAAAGAATGAACAGGTCTGTCTTGGAGGAAGTACAACCAGAATGCTCCTTAGAAGCAAGGATGACGAGACTACGTCTTACATACTTTGGACATGTTGTCAGGAGGGACCAGTCCCTGGAGAAAGACATCATGCTTGGTAAAGTAGAGGGTCAGCGAAAAAGAGGAAGACCCTCAACAAGATGGATTGACACAGTGGCTGCAACAATGTGCTCAAGCATAACAAGAATTGTAAGCATGGTGCAGGAAGGGGCAGTGTTTCATTCTGTGGTATATAGGGTCACTATGAGTTGGAACCAACTCAATGGCACCCAACAACAACAAGAAGAAGCGTATCTCTCTCCAAAAAATTACAGGCAGTCCCCAGGTTACAAACAAAATCCGTTCCTAACTGTGTCTTTATATCTTTAAGTCAAATTAGTAGGTAAGTTGGGACAGGGGCAAATGGTTCTTATTTAGCATTAGTTTAGTGCAAGAGGACCCCTGGTGGCTGCAGTGGTTAAGAGCTCAGCCGCTAAACCAAAAGGTCGACAGTTCAAAACCACCATCTGCTCCTTGGAAACCCTATGGGGCAATTTTACTCTGTCCTATAGAATCACTGCGAGTTGGAATCGACTCGATGGCAACTGGTTGAGTTAGTGCAAGGTGGGAGCCCTGTCAGCACAAGTGGTTAAAGTGGCCGGTGGTTCGAACCCACCAGCTGCTCCGTGGGAGAAAGATGTGGCAAACTGCTTGCATAAAGATTTACAGCCTTGGAAACCCTATAGGGTCGCTATGAGTTGGAATCAACTAGACAGCAGTGGGTTTGGGTTAGGGCAAGAGAAGGCTCAAAGCCTTTTCAATGATTTAAAAGCTGCAAGTGCAACAAGTGAAGGTGATTGTGATGAAGAATTTTTTGCAAGGAGGAGTTGGTTCAATGGTTTCAAAGTGAAGGCAATTTACATAACATTAAAGGGCAAGTATGAGTTGGATGTTCGTAACCCAGGGTCTGCCTGTAATAGGAAACAGGATCAGAATGTCCAATCTTGATCACGTTTCTTTTTTTTTCAATTTTATTTTTGTGGTAAATATATAGGTACCAAAACATTTGCCATTTCAAAAATCTTCACATGTACAGTGCAGTGACATTAATTATGTTCATCATGTTGTTCAAGCATCATCATTGACCATTCCGAATTTTTCCATCACCCTTAACAGAAGCTCAGTGGAGGATCTTAAGTGAGTGAGTACTGGATGTCTTAACCATGTCCTATTTCCCCAGCACAGCTTCTAAAAATAGGTAGCACTTAGGAGCTGCCCAAGTCAGATAATTGTTTTACGGGCTGCTTTTTTTTGTTTGTTTGTTTTTAAGGTCCTTGATCCAATGCTTTATTCAACTCCTGGTTCGCTTGCAGGAGTTCTTTGGGTTTTTTTGTTTTAGTTTTGAAGTATTTCATCAGATGTTGCAGAAGTAAGGTTCTTGGTGTATTATTACGTGGAATTGATGATTTGCATTGAGGAGAGTTCCATAAAATTCCATAATTGCAGAGCAACGTTTTTGCATCATATGTTATAATCTGGGCATGTAGAATATCAAAAAAGTTATTGCGTAACCAAAAGTTCTCCTTATACTGTTTGATTTTTTTTATTAGTTACTAAAGCATTGAACAAAGATAAATGCAAAGACAGAGTTATGTGTTTATATAGAACTATAACTTGTGTTATATATATATACATACATATGTATATATAACTATATACATGTTTACATTATGTTTATAGATACAGTTATATATGTGTGTACACTATACATTAAAAAAATTGCTGTCGAGTGGACTCCGACTTATGGCAACACCATGTGTTTCAGGGTAGAACTGCGCTCCATAGGCTTTTCAATGGCTGTGATGTTTCGGAAGTAAATCACCAGGCCTTTCTTCCAAGATGCCTCTGGGTGAATTCGAACTGCCCACCTTTCAGTTTGAAGCCAAGCATTTAACACTAGATATACACATAGGTATACATACAACTATTTTTAGCTTAACTTTTTGTGATTTTTTCCTAGAAATCTTGATACAACACTATGGGTGATTTTTTTTTTCTCAAAATTTTGCATGGATATGACCCATATGTTAAAATAAAGTAAATACATACCTTAGAAATTAGTGGGTAGTGGGTGCAGTGAAGGGAAGGCTTTGGTTTTGTGTATAAAGTTTTCCTTCCTAAATATTACATTAGCATAGATGACCTAAGATGATGTGCTGCATTCATTTTGAGGCTTTCTATATTTCTGGGCACAACCCCAAAATAGGCATACTTCAGACCAAAAAGAGAGGCTATACTGACTGAATCAAGACTTCTTTTAACATTTTAATTTTTTTTCTCCTGATACTAATTGCTCTATTTTGTTTATTCTCTTAAAGTCTACAAATATCAGCTTTCTCTAGTAATAAGAGCAAGACTCACATGCACTTCTCATTTAACCTTTGCCACAATTCTGTGAGGTATGTGTATAAGGGACATCTTATTATCTCTATCCACTTATTTCATCTTCTTTATTAACAGAATTGCTGCAAAATACCTCTTTAAAGTGTTAAAAAACAAAGACGTCACCTTGAGGACTAAGGTGTGCCTGACTCAAGCCATGGTTTTTTCAATCGCCTCATAAGCATGTGAAAGCTGGACAATGAATAAGGAAGACCGAAGAACTGATGCCTTTGAATTGTGGTGTTGGCCAAGAATATGGAATATACCATGGACTGACAGAAGAACCTGTTGCCATCAAGTCAATTCCGACTCATAGAGACCCTATAGGACAGAATAGAACTGCCCCGTAGGGTTTCTGAGGAGCAGCTGGTGGATTCAGCCAAACTTTTAACCAGTTCGTCACCAGGGGTTTTTGTTTGGAGCCCTTTTGACACAGTGGTTAAGAGCTCAGTTGCTAATCAAAAAGACTGGCAGCTCAAATCCACCACCTTGCTCCTTGGAAACCCTATGGGGCAGTTCTAGTCTGCCCTATAGGGTTGCTATGAGTCAGAATTTACTCGACGGCAACGAGTTTGGTGTGGTTTGCCAGAAGAACGAACAAAACTATCTTGGAAGAAGTATAGCCAGAATGCTCCTTAGAAACAAGGATGGCGAGACTTCATCTGATGTACTTTGGACATGTTATCAGGAGGGACCAGTCCCTGGAGAAGGACATCATGCTTGGTAAAGTAGAGGGTCAGTGAAAAAGAGGAAAACCCTCAAGGAGATGGATTGACACAGTGGCTGCAACAATGGGCTCAAGCATATCAATAATGTGAGGATGATACAGGGCTGGGCTCAAACAGAGTAACAATTGTGAGGATGGCGCAGGACCGGGCAGCATTTCGTTCTGCTGTACATAGGGTCACTATGAGTCGGAACTGACTCAATGGCACCTAACAATAACAACAACTATATATATATACACACACACACAATTTAATAATTCCCTATACAACTTATTTGATCAATTGCAAATTTAACATTGATCGGTATTCTAAGAAATAGAGCTAGTCAGCCAGGGAAGATTGAATGGATGTAGATGTGTGTCTATAGAGGTATATAGGGGCAGCTTATTCAAAGCTCATTTGCTGTTTCTCTCTAAGTTGATGCCAAAATAGACTGTAATTAAATCAATGTAAGAAATGGGCAAATTGCTACAAGGGTGTTTTTGTCCCTAAAAAAATATTTATTTGTGTTTATATATATATATATGATGCCTTGAAAAGGATTATATTAAATGTAAAAGGTTACATATATAATATAGGCATCTAAATTAGTACATCCCTAAAAATCATGGGCGTGTCCAGTTCGTATACATACCAAATTCCTGGACTTTGATTCAGATGACTTTTTATTCTTTCATTTTGAAATAATTTAAGATTTGCAAATATAGTACAGAAGGTTCCCATTTGCCCTTCACTCAGCTTCCCCTAATGCTAACATCTTTTCACCATAGTACCTTGATCAAAACCAGATTAACATTGCTACAATGCTATTAACTCATCTATAGGCCTTACATGAATTTTTTCCAGTTTTTGCATGAATAAAGTTTTCATTTTTTTAAAAAAAATCTATTTGAACTTATACTCAAAGAGCAAATAACTGCTTTTAATGATAATTGTTGAGGAATAAGGAATGAGAAGATCAGAGAAAGAGGGAAGAAGACATGGATACAAATTGATAATGTGTACACTTGAGTACTTTTTCATGTGCTGTGCTGTGATGCACTTTGTCTCTCACTATGGCAGTTAAAATTAAGTGGTACCTGGAGAAGTGACAGGCCAAACAGAAGCAAGGGACAGAGATGATGTGTGAGTAGCCACTGTTATGAACTGGCAACCAATGCATAAAAACATGAGGAGGGATCATAAGGGAGAACAGCAGATCAGTGGATGGTGAGATGGGTTGCCTTAGGGTGACGAGTCAAGTTTGGATCATGTGGGGCTAGTTACAGGTTCCATGGAGACCACCAGGACAGAAGTTAAGTTCAGCTGCCCACTGCTACGAACTGGCTTCAAACTGTCACCTTAGTGGTGGCATTGTGGGTTCTTGAGTATCCTTCCTCATGAGACTTAGATTTTTTATGCTATACCTTTCATGTATTCCTTTTGCTATCCTAGAATCCAGAATAATCATAGGGGATCTCAACACTCTTAAGGACATTTCAGGTCATACCAATGAAAAAAAAATTTAAATGTTTGGCATAAAAAAAAAAATCCCATTGCTGTCAAGTCAATTCCGACTCATAGCGACCCCATAGGGTTTCTAAGGAGCAGCTGGTGGATTCGAACTTCCAACCTTTTGGTTAGCAGCCAAGTTCTTAACCACTACGCCACCAGGGCTCCGTTTGGTATAAATACAGTATAAATTGAATACAATATATAAAACCTATAGATTTCTAAAGCAACTACTTTGACTTGGATGGCAAAGCTTTGTATTACTTCTTGAGAGTGGTTGTTGAAGGCTTATAAGGTCCTTTTCAAATTTGAGATTTTATGGCATATGTATTTTAAAAATTATTTGCATTTCTATGGAGTCACACATTGTGTTACTCTACCTACAAATACTTTACACTGCTTTATCGGGTGGGTTATATGGTGGCATTGGACCTGAGCATTCCAACAAATCACAAAAAAAAAAACATGTATTTTAAACTTACTAATGGGTGTGAAGAAGCTATAATTCTTATAGTAGACTCATCACTTATTCCAGGGATCAGGAATTACTCTTTTATGGGCGTTATTTTCACAAAAATTACTGTGGCAAAGGGAGAAAACAACATATTTTTTAGAGGGAGAGGAAGAATGTGTAGAGCATACTTTGCTCTAAATATGGAACTCAGAAGATAAAACCCCAACAAGAAATTGAGTTTATATGCAAAGTTTTGTAACCAACCAAGCCTGTTATAACATATTAACTGATATGAACAGAATCCCAGGCAATGTGCTCACACAGTTTTCTTCCCCACTTGCAGATGTTGTTGTTGTTGTTGTTAGTTGCCATTGAGTTGATTTTGAGTCATGGCAACCCCGTGTGTGCATAGTAAAACTGCTCTATATGGTTTTAAAGACTGTGACCTTTCAGAAGCAGAGCACCAGGCCTTTATTCTGAGGTGCCTTTGGGTGCGTTCAAACCACCAACCTTTCAGCTGGTGGTCAAGCACTTAACCATTTGCATCACAATAAAATGAAGCCATTGGGACCTCACTGTGAGTCTTCCTGAATAGTACTTTATGTCTCTCTGAGCGCGGTTCTTCCTTTCTTCCTGTTGCTGACTAGATGGATTTCTGGCAGCCATTTGGGATTATGCGAGAAAGGCCAAAAGAATATCACAGACTTGTCATTGCCATCCTTGAGCAGCTGAACCTACATCATCAATCTCCTACCCCCATACTTAATATTACATGATTATATAAAAACTTACATATTTAAGCCTCCCTGGTCAGATCTCCTATGAGAGTCAAATACAATTCTTAGCTGATTCCATAAATTCATCCTTACAGAGGTTGTAAAATTACTCAAGGCCACATAGATAGCAAGTATCCGAGTAGGACTGTGAACTCCAATTTGGCTTATTACCTCACATTCACTTGATTACACTATATGCCATTACATACGTCCTAGGAATTGTGCTCTCTTTTAGTGTTTGGCAGCAGTTTGTTTAAGGCTCATGAAATATCATATATAGAAACTTAAGATTTGGTAAAGTAGAGGGTCACAGAGAGCAAGGGAAACCCTCAAGAGATGGATTGACACAATAGCCAAAACAGTATACGCAAACCTATCAAAGAAGAGAGCACAGAACCAGGCAACGTTTTGTTCTGTTATACTTGAGGTTTTCATGAGTCTGAACCCAGTCAACAGCAAGAACAACAACTTGAGATTGCATTAGACAACAGGACAAGAATATGGGCTAGTTTTCAACCCTAGTTCCAACCTTTACACTTGTCTTAAACAGTGAACATTTAAAATTCGTGGATCATTATGTTATCACTTATATTAAAAGGCTGACATCTGCCTTTGTAGAACACCTCTATTGATGTGTATCATCAGTGTGCAGGAATATCCCACGTGGGACAAGTTTAAAAAAACAAACAGAGAGAGAGAAAGACAGAAAGAAATAAAAGAAAAGAAAATGAATCCACTCTACTTTAAGTGTGGTATTTCTTCCTTTTCTTCATACTGATTCTTGAAGTAAGGAATTGCTTATACTGAAAATAAAACAATTCTTATTCGTCACAACTCTGAATATTTTGAGAGTAACTTTAATAGGAAAGCATAGCAAGAAAGTTTTATTTTCTTCTTACTTTGTATAACTTTTTCTACTCATGGTCTAAGGACTACTTGATTTCATACATGGTATGCTTACCAAATGGTAAGCATTTGAGCAGAAATTATCAGAGATAGCCAGTAAATTCTGCCTTTTTACTCTGGCACCTCTCCACTGAAGATTTTCTCCTTAGTAAGCATACTCCTTAGTCAGCATGTGTAAACGGTCTAGCACTGCAGCTGTGTTTCTCTTTTAAATTCAAAGAAATTAATCTCCCCACCTGAAGATTTTATGCTCACAAATAATTAACAATGTTATTTGTTTTGCTGTCTGAACTCTTCTCAGATACTAATAAACTATTTGGCTGAATAGATGCCCTTACAAGTGAAAGTGATATAGTCAAACAAGCTCTATTCCTTCACTTTTCTCTTAAAATATTTACATCTTTTGAATTATGTTTATGTTTCATAATGCTGTTGAATTATAAATTATTTTAAAACTACAGTCAATTTCTTTTTACCTCCTCTCATTACTATCACACCTATCAGACACATTTCTAAAATACATTTTTCTTTAGTTGGTTATTATGACTGTTACTGTATTACTTATCAATGTAACATCATTAGGAGTCTCTGAGTGGTGCAAACATTTAAATCATTCAGCAGTTAACCGAAAGGTCGGATGTTCAAGTCCACCCAGAGGCACCTTGGAAGAAAGGGCTGGAAATCTCTTCCAAAAAACCCTATGGAGCACAGTTCAACTCGGACACACATGGGGTCACCATGAGTAAAGTTAACTCAACAGCAACTAGTTCTGGTAGCATCATTAGATATACCAAGGAGACAGGTTGCATATTGTAAGTCTTGTATGGTATCAAATCTGTGTATGACAATAGTCTTTTCCATAGCTCTTCTGCTTCCAGGATCTCTCTCCTTCGGTTCATCCTGTATATCACAACAAAATCAATGTTTGTAAGACACAACTTCCTTGCCCAAAAGCTATTAAGTATGCTCTCACTGCCTAGAAGATAATATCTAAGATTCTTAACCAGATATTCCATATTTATCACCAACTACTTTTGTATGTTGTCATCACCTACATCAGACTGCTGCTCAGTCACTCTGATTTGCTCAAATTCTGATGAATAGTCTTGATATATGATCTCTCTCCAAATTGAATAAGGTAGCGTATAAATAGAATGCATCATATATCTGTATAAAATTCTTAGGGCCTAACACCGTTCTCAGTATGTAGGAGGTATTTAGTGAGCCCACAGAACCAAGTCATGATAGATAGTCTCATTTATATTAAATTAATATCAATTTAAAAAAAACCTCTGCCCCCATTCCCACCCAGAGCTTAGTGAAGTTCATAACCCTGAGTAGGTATTCATGAAATGTTTGAAGGGTGAAGAATGGAAGGAAAGAAAGAAGAAGAATTCAAAGAATGAATCATAAATAGATTATTGAGGAAATTAAATTATTCTAGGCACATATCTCAGTCTGTCTTTAGTGATATTAAATATGACATTAATATTTAATTCAATATTTTATGCATGGACAAAATATGAAACAGTCAATAATCATTTAGCACAAAGACTGGGGAAAAGATATGACTATGTAAAGTGATGTTTTCAAAATCAAGAAGAATCAAAATCAACAATAATTGTAGATTCTTTATACTAACTGAGAGAAAAAGTAATCAATGTGGATAATTCTACATTGGATCAAAAACGAAGGATGACTATATAGATGGTTGACTGACTGTCTTGCACAGCTTGTAAAATGTCCTCAGGCACAGTTCCAAAGCAGAATTTCAACACATTGAAAAATGGCAGCATTGAAACAAATTTGCATGCCATTGCACTAATTCAAGCTGCAGTCTCCAAAATTAGTCCAGATTTCTAACATTATACTACATCTATGCTCACCTCATGATACCTGAATTAATTGGAAAATATTCCCCTCCAGGCAATTATTGGTTATTAGTACCCTATTTGAAAGCAAATATATTAAGAATAAAATGCTTCTAAATAAAATACAAATGGCTTTAGAAACAAAGAATTTCAATATAAAATTGTTCAGTTCTAGTCCAAAACCGGACATCAGCTCACTGTATTTCTCTTTAAATTTTTTATTGTGCTCTAGGTGAAAGTTTACAGAACAAATTAGTTTCCCATTCGATAGTTTGTACATGAAGTGTTCCATGACATTGGTTGCATTTCCCACAGTGTGTTAGCAATCTCCGCATTTCCACCCTGGGTTCCCTGTTTCCTTTCGTCCGGATTTTCTACCCCTTCCTGCCTTCTCGTCTTTGCTTTTGTGTAAATGTTGCCTTTTGATCTCGTATAATTGATTGTTCTAAGGAACACATTTTTCTAGAGTGTTATTGCTTATTTTATGGGCCTGTCTATTGTTTGGTTGAAAGGTGGTCTCCTGGAGTGGCTTCAGTTCCAGGTCAGAAGGGTGTCTTAAGCCCATAGCCTCGGGGGTTCCTCCAGTATCTGTCAGACTAGTAAGTCTGGTCTTTTTTGTGAATTTTATTTTTTGTTCTACATTTTTCTCCCACTCTGTCCAGGACCCTCTGTTATGATCCCAATCAGAGTGGTCAGTGGTGGTAGCCTGGCACCATCTACTTTTTCTGGTCTTGGGGTCGTGTAGGTTGTGGTTCATATGGTTCATTAGTCCTTTGGACTAATTGCTCCTACAAGTCTTTGGTTTTCTTCACTCTCCTTTGCTCCGGACGAGAAGAGACCAATAGTTGTATCTTAGATGACTGCTTGCAAGCTTTTAGGTCCCCAGATGCTACTCCCCAAAGTAGGATGCAGAACATTGTCTTTATGAACTATGTTGTACCAATTGATGTAGATGTCCCCCAAGTCTATGATCCTTTGCTTTTGAGCCTACGAACTTCATCCTGCAATGTGTTTGGTTATGTCTGAGAAGTTTCCATGATTGTGCCCCTTGTGTGCTCTGTTGTCTATATTAATATATATAGAGCACCTACAATTATGTATGTAGAAATACCCATGACCAAACCTATATCTGCAGGTGAGTGTGCTCCCTTACACCCTCCCACACCTCTTTAGAATACCTGTCTACCTATGTATCCATTTGTAAATTATTGTTTGTTAATATTATTGCTGCAGGATTGTCTATGTTACAGTAATTACCATAGGGTGCCCTTTATTCATGCATTCCTCAGTGTCTTCCTTTGCCTTGGTCATGTTGTGCTGACTTCCCCATATTGTGTATTGCCTTTCCCTTTACCAATATTAACACATGTTTTCTATCTAGCTAGTAGTTTTCCCTTCCTCCCCCTCCAATCCCTGATAACAAAGAATGTTTCTTGTTTTTTTTTCTTTGTATAAACTTTTTCTTGTTTTCTTTTATAATAATGAACTCATACAATATTTGTCCTCTTGTGACTGACTTATTTCACTCATCATAATGTCTTCCAAATTCATCCATGTTGTGAGATGTTTTGCAGATTCACCATTTTTCTTTATCGTTGTATAGTATTCCATCGTGTGTATGTACCACAGTTTGTTTATCCATTCATCTGTTGATGGGCATCGAGGTTGTTTCCATCTTTTTGCTATTGTGAACAATGCTGCAATGAACATGGGTGTGCATATGTCTATTTGTGTGACAGCTCTTATTTCTCTAGGATATATTCCTAGGAGTGGGATTGCTGGATCATATGGTATTTCTAGTTCTAGCTTTTTAAAAAAGTACCCTACCATTTTCCATAGTGGTTGTACCATTTTACATTCCTACCAGCAGTGTATCAGAGTTTCAATCCCCCCACAACCTCGCCAACATTTGTTATTTTCTGTTTTTTTGATTAGTGCTATTATTGTTGGCATGATGGTATCTCATTGTAGTTTTGATTTGCATCTCTCTAATGGCTAATGTCGGAATGGACATTTATTATTGTTGTTTTTTAATGGCTAAGGATTGTGAATATTTCTTTATGTGTTTGTTAGCCACCAGAATGTCTTCTTTGGTGAAGTGTCTGTTCATGTCCTTTGCCACTGTATTAAATAATTGTTCTAATTTAAAAAAAAAAAGTTAGTGTTCCCCAAGGATGACTTGATTGTAACTTTCCTTCCAGATGCTATCATCTTCCCAGGAAAGAGCTGAGACTCATGGCTCAGTGGGGCCAAGGATCATTTTTTAAACCAGTGTTAAGAATGATTAAGTGATACCTGGTTAACTTTTTTTTCTCTGACCCAATCATTTCTGTTATGCATGGTTTGCATTTCTTAGACAATAGAGTCACAATTTCACCCCAATTTCTTCTAAGCTTTTATTGGATACTGTGATAGACGTAGAGGTATGCAGTCCAGATATCTTTTCAATGAAGGATCTGTTACCCCAGCTGCTGGGAGTGCTGACAACAGGCATCCTTTTGCTGACAGCTCCTTCAGGGTCTGCCTCAGCTGCAGAGAGCTGCAGTGCCCAAGGTCATGGCCTTCCTGAGGAGGCCGTCATCCAATGCCTGATTGATCAGTTTGCAAGGTGCCCAATGCAAGACTCTGACAGGACATTGTAGTTATAGAGTTCCTTGTGGGGGTTCGCTGAAGCTATTATTTGGGCCTGCCATGTAGCTTGGCTTCCCCTGCCTAATCCTGTTTCTTCCCTCTTTCTTCCACAGGTGTTATACCTAAGAGCACTCCCTAGTGAATATCTTGCAATCTTATCTCCTCAGAGTCTGCTTCCTGGGGAACTCAATCAACAGATATCATCTGAAATAGCAATTGATTTATTTCTAGAATGTGTTGCAGGATGATACTGAGAATTATTAACCATGTTGTTTTGGCTTTCCTTTCATTTCCTTTTAATGACTTGGTCTTGATCCAATTAGTGGGCTAAGCTCACTAAATCTGTTTCATTGGATCAAGGAAGTGAACGAAGAAAGCAGAGATGGAAAAGAATTAAAAATTAAACAAGATATCAATGATTAAAATTACATTTCCACCTTCTTCCATATTTATAATAGGAATAAAGTTGAGTTATATAAAAAAAACAAAGTTATATTGTTTATGCCCTTGGTGCTGTAGATTGAGATTTATGCCTATTATGCATGTTAAATAGATCTACAGCTTTTGCTAATTTTGCTGCTTGTAAATTAGGTGTTTCTGATTTCAAAATAAAATTAGGAGAAGGAAAATTTTATTCTTTGACTTAAAAGTTAGGGAAAATTTTTCCTTCAATCTGTTTGATATGTTCTTTTCTTCCTGGATCAGAAGTGTTTATCCTGAACAGGCAAGAATCAGTTAATCAATTTATTGATCCACAAATGTTCATTGAGTATCTCCTAAGTTTTCCATATGCATTTGCCTCAGTATAGGATATTACTGTCTTAAAATGGAGAATATAACCACATCTTATCATGAATCCATAAATGATAGGTCCAGAAACTCAACAAAAGCCAAATCTCCTAACTGAGAGTCTCATTTATGTATTTTTATTATACATATAAGGAGCCCGGGTGTCACAAGCAGCTTGGGATCGATTGCTAACCTAAAGGTTGGTGGTTTAAACTCATCCAGCAGCTCCTTGGAAGAAAGGCCTGGCAATCTACTTCTGTAAAGATTTACAGCCATGAAAGCCCTATATGCAGTTCTACTGTATAACACATGGGGTCGCCACTGAGTCAGAATAGACTGGAGGACAACAGGTTTGGTTTTGGATTTTTTATTATACTTATAGTAAATAGTCATGTAGACCATTTTTATCTGCCTTTGCTGAGTGGAATTCTTTTTTTCGTCTACATTGTCTGAATATGTAAACTTTAAGGATACTGGATTAATGTCCATCTCTCAGTTTCAACTGTTTTATCTCCTGTACCTATAACCACCACCACCAGTTGCCCTCGAGTAGATTCCAACTCCTGGTGACCTTTATGTGTCAGAGTAGAACTGTGCTCCATAGGCTTTTCAAATGGCTGATTTTTTGTTGTAGATCGCCAGACCTTCCTTCCCAGGCACCTCTGGGTGGACTTGAAAGTCCAATCTTTCTGTTAGTAGATAAACTCATTAACTGGTTGCACTTCTATCTATATAGTTATTGAAACCCCATGGTAACCGAGATGGTTGAATATCCTCAGATTATTAGTTCCTGATTACTTCGTGGTTTTCAGTGTCTTGTTTGTTTTGGACCCATTGGTTCTCCCTTTCGTTTTCGCTACTTTAGCTCTGAATTTACAAAGTATTTTTGTTCTAGATGTTTTGTGAAGGAAGGTGTTTTATTTGATGTTTCAGGGTAGCTGATCTGCCATATTGCCATAAAAAGAAGTTCTTTAAAAATTCTTGACAGCCAACCTCTGCTTCATGGCATTAGTAGCATAGGCAGTGTTGAGAAACTCATCTCTTCACAAGAAAACCAATTTCATTTAAGACAGCTCTAATTGCTCCAAAATTTTTCATTATGCTGTGCAGAAATGATTTTAGTAATTAAACTGATGTGACCCCTATTCCTCCCAGCTGTTTCTCCTGAATGTGTTTATAATACACCTTTCTTTTATAATAACTGAAAAGACACACCACTGCACACACAAACACATGAACACAGGAACAGGATTTTTCTTTCTTAGGTTAAACTTCTCTATGTTCTTCACCTCTCTGCAAATGAAATAGTTTAAAAATTCTCTTTTCATTCTAGTTACTCCACCAAATTCATCATTCTTTATTAATTTCCCACTAAAAATGTGGTTTTCTTTAATAAACACAGACTCTCAGTATGGTTAGTCATTCAAAGAAGATTAGAGCTATTGCCTTGCTTTTTTTTTTTTTCTGACATCATGTTCTATGAAATAAGCCTGTTGTATTAAACTTTAAGTAAAAGCTCTCAATCACGGAATCACAGAATTAAAAGGGGCTTTAAAAATATCTCGTTTAATGACTCAGTAGAGTCTATATTTTAATATGAATTCCTATAAAAGTAGATATCTGACAGATTGCATAAGTGTACATGATATTTTGGAATTTATTGACATTTTACACTAATCTCTTTTGAATTTCATTTTTAGGGTTCACAGAGTATCACTATCTGTGGATGACAAGTAATCTTTTGATTTGAAAAATGATTATATGTATGATTTTTATTTTCATTACTTTTTAACCCAGTTAGTCTTTTTGTTTAATTAAGCTTTCGTTTTGTAATTATTTTGGTTCTGATCCTGGTCTCTTAGTTTGTGTGCCGTAACCTTGGCTACGTAAGCGAACATATGAATGACAATATCAATTACTAGTCATACAAACCTACACAAAAAAGCGTATTATATCTGAATCCTGTGATTTATCTTTCATTCTCTCTACTTTTGCAGCTATAGCACAAAACCTAAATGCAAATTGATGAAGATGATTTTCTTACAATTAGTCTACAAGGAGTGCAACTACTTCGATTTAATGAGCATGCTGACATGTAATATCACTGTTATCCTACACTGACTTCTAAAATATTTCTGAAGACTGTGTGAGGGGGAAAAAATAAGTTAAGGAGAAGGCTTGTCATGAAAAAATCTCTAATTGGAAACTATAGAAAGTGAATTTGCTCCACATCTTTTTTTTTTCTTTCTACTTCCAACCACAATTACAATGTCTTTCTAAGAGAAAGAACCAACATAAAACTTCGTAACTACAGAGCAGCTTTATAAAGAGGATAAATTAAAGTTTTCTTCATGGTAAAGAGAAAAACATTCAGGACTGTAGTTTTATTGGAAAGAAAATAACTTTTATAAATATTGATACTAACCCATGAAATATTAAAATGAAGCTTCTCAGTCAAAAAAAGGAAGTTAGTTTGCATAATCTTTGAAACTTTATTTTGCTACTGTATATATACTTTTTCTTTCAATTTTAAGCCTAAAACTTTAAGGAAAAATAAACCTACATGGAGGTTGATCTAGTTTAATTCATAACGTTCTCATCATATGAAAGTTTAAATGCCTCATGAAATCTAAGGGCTCTCAATAGATAGAAAGATAGACAGATAGAAAGACAGACAGATAATCAACACTTTAGAATCACTAAATGCTAGAAAATTAAGCTATGACTTTAATAAGCAAAACCATTCACCTTTGTAAGCTCAAGTTCAGTGTTACGTGGAAGTAGTTTGTACTAGATAGGATTTATTTCTTTTTTTACTATTGATCAATCCACTCATAACTATAGCTTATTCTGTTGAGTCAGAAATTTACTACTCATAATACTATTAAAATACTATTAAATTATGTAATAAATATTACTAAATATATTTCCTTATACAGAAACAAAATCCTTCTCAGAATAACTTCTACCCAGTGTTCTAGTTTCCTCATTTACAAGTCTGATTTCATCTTTCACTAAGACAATCTTTCTGATATTTGTAGATGTAAGGAAGTTTATATATCTTTTCTTTAGAAATTAAAATAAATTTCATTTCCTTTTCCTCTCTTGAGGTAATATTGAGCTTTTTCACAACAGTGATGGCTCTATTTTGAACTGGCTCTTGTTAGTTGCTGTCGAGATGATTCAGACTCATGGCGACCCCATATGTTTCAGAGCAGAACTGCTCCATAGGGTGTTCTTGGCTGTAATCTTAATGGAAGCAAATTGCCAGGCCTTTCTTTTGTGGTACTGCCGGATAGGTTCAAACTGCCAAGCTTCGTGTTAGCAGCTGAGTGCAAACCATTTGCATCACTAAGGACCTTGAATTGGCACTAGTTTGTCTATATTCATTCAAAATTATAGAGTTCAGATCGGAACCCAATGCTCTGAGTCTCAGCAGGTAAGGTAGAGCAGGTTTCTCATCTTTGGTATTCGAGACACTATATTTCTAAGGAATTAAGAGTTGCATGCTAACTATTTTTTGCTTGCATCTTGCCACCCTTATATTGAATTTTAATCAATCTGAAATTCTAATCCACTCTATATGTGCAACTCCCAAACCACAAGCTCCTCCATCCATTCATGTGTGCACTTCCAGTATTTCAGAGTAATAAAGTTTAGCAGCTCTGGCCTGCTGAAAATAAGTTAACTTCTCTGAACTTCAACTATTGCATTATCAAGGAAAATACACCCACCCAAGAGTGTGGCTAAAAAGTAAAGTTAGATAATATAGTCAAATGCTCAGTGTTATGTCTAGAACATATTAAATACACAAATGAATGTGGTATTTTCACCTAGGTAGCTACGGGCATTATAATTTGGGAGCACATATGCAAGTCCTCCAGATGTTTTCTCAGAAACTTCTCCTTATTAGATATGGCTCACCGTTCCAGCCTATTGACATCTTTTTGACTCCAGATACGATAACACAGCTAATTCTTTCTACTTTTGCGTCATCTGTAATTTGGATAATCGTGCCTTCTAGAACTTGACAGTGATGATTGACAATATTAAGCAGGACAGAGCTTCCTCCTCTGTGTGCAGTCAGCCATGGATAATTCTGCTTAATTGAACTTGTATCTAGGGCATGTGTCTACTGCTTTTCATAAAAATATCATAGGATAAAATGTCACACGCTTTGCTGATGTTCAGATATACACAGTTTCCTGTTCTACTAGCCTAATGAGCTGTCATGAAATGAAGGTGTTTTAACTTGACATGTCTTGTTCTTTGTGACCTCTGTCTGACCATTCCTGATAAAGGCTTCTTTTGGAACTGGGGTTTTCTTTACTTGAATGTTACTTCATTGTAATAACCTAGAGCTGGAGACTTTCACCATCCATCAGGTTCTGCAGACCTTTGGGATGTAAAAAGAATATGTTTTGTCATCAAACACAGGCCCCACCATCCTAACAGACAACTGTTCAAATCCATATACACCTCAGTCCCATTTCTTTTCTTTTCTTTTTTTTTTTTTTTTGTGGTGAAAATATACACACCAAAACATTAGCTAGCACAACTTCTACATTTATAGTTCAATGACATGGATCACGTTTTCCATGTTGTGCCATCATTATCACTATCCTTTTTCCAAAATATTTCACCACTATTAACATAAACTCAACGCCCCCCAAACAAAAACTCCCCATTTTCCTCTCCCCCCCACCCCTGATAACCATTAATAATCTTTGGTTTCTATATCTTTGCCTATTTCATATACGTGAGAGCATACAATATTTATCCTTTGGTGTCTGACTTATTTCACTCAGCATCATGTTTCAAGATTCATCCATGTTGTGACAGACATCAGAACTTCACTTCTCTTTACGGCTGAGCAATATTCCATTGTATATATGGACCACGTGTTATTTATCCATTCTTTTGTTGATTTAGGTTGTTTCCACCTTTTTGGTTAGTGTGAAAAGTGCTGCAATGAACATTGGTGTACAGGTTTCTGCTTGTGTCTCTGCCTTCACTCCTGGGTATATACCTAGAATTGGGATTGGCTGGGTCATATGTGAATTTTATGTTCAACTTTCTGAGGAACTGTCAGACCCTTTTCCACAATAGCTGTACCAGTCCCATATCTTTTTAATGTACAAGATTATCCCTGCTATCTCAGCACAACATTTGCAAAACCAGTCAAGGTCAACATCGATTGCCATAAATTTCTCAGTATGTTCAGGGATAATTTTTCTGCACCAGGATACTTGAATTCATATTTAGGAGCTTGGTGAAATATGGAGTTTCAGAGTCTCCCTGGTCAATATTTGGGCAAAGATTTAATTTCAAAGATTGAGAATACAAAATCAAAATACGTATTGGACGTGTTTTTCTCCATTGCCTGTTACCATAATGCCATCTATAGAACTTCCTTTCTCATATCAATTCTTACTTGAAAGCAGTGCTAGTGAAGGACAATAGTATCTAGATAGAGAAGCTTATCACTGGTACTTCATAGACAATATATTTTAATTGATTTTTTTAAATTTTATTTATTTTGTTGCTGTTGTTGAGAATATACATAGCAAAACATACACCAATTCAACAGCTTCTACATGTACCATTTAGTGACATTGATTACATTCTTCAAGTTGTGTAACCATTCTCATTCTCCTTTTCTGAGTTGTTCCTCCCCCATTAACATAAACTCACTGACCCCTAAGGTTCCTTTCTAATCTTTCAAGTTTCTGTAGTCACTTTGATCCCATATAGATAGTTCTTAAAAGAGCATAATGCTCAGTGCAGACATTTTTTTACTAGTTAAGCTATTTGTTTTAAGAAGACTTCAGGGAATATTTTTGGTTTAAGATTTAAAGATTATCTCAGGACGATAGTTTCAGGGGTTCTTCCAACCTTCATGGCTACAGGAAGTCTGGAGTCCATGAAAATTTTAAATTCTGATCTGCATTTTCCCCCTTTTGATCAGAATTCTTCTATAAAATCTTTGATCAAAATGTTCAGTCATAGATAATACTAAGTATTATTTTAAAGTTGTTATTCAACTATAATATAGACATAGGAAGTAGGCAGATTCTTTGGTGGCCCCATAAGAGTCCTAGCCCCTGGTGGATGCATACCTTCTAACAAATGTTCAAACAAACACTAATCTACTGCTGTGAATGGATTTTAATGATATAATTAAGGTCAAAAATCAGTTGACCTTAAGATATCATGATTATCAAGGTGGATCTGATCAAATCACATAAACCCTTTAAAAGCAGATAGT
This sequence comes from Trichechus manatus latirostris, assembly GCF_000243295.1. NCBI lineage: Eukaryota > Metazoa > Chordata > Mammalia > Sirenia > Trichechidae > Trichechus > Trichechus manatus. The sequence goes on from NW_004444247.1 coordinate 879,123, forward strand.
TTTCTCCAGCTGGTCATAGAAGAGAAAGTCAGAGAGACATGTTCCAGGTGGCCTGGAAAGCTAACTTCCACGTTGTGAACTGCTTATGGGAACCGTGTGGTGGTTCAAACCCATCCAGCAGTGCCACAGAAGAAATGCCTGGCAATCTGCTTCTGTAAAGATTACAGCCAAGAAAACCCTGTGGAGCAGCTCTACTCTGTAACACATGGGGTCACCAGGAGTCAAAACAGACTCCATGACAAAAGGTTTGGTTTGGATTTGGTTAATCAGCTTCACTACACTCACATAAGTCCAAACTACCATCATAATTTCTGGCTTCTCTTGAGGTTTGGAATCTGTGTTGTCCAATACAGTAAACAATAGCTACATATGACCATTTAAATTTAAATGTAAAGTAAAAATAAAAATTTAGTTCCTCTATCACACTAGTCATATTTCATGTTCTCAATAACCGTATGTGGCTACTGGCTACCATACCGGACACTGAAAATTTGCATCAGACAGGAAGTTTTATTGGAGAGCACTGTATGTATATGACGCATTTAAGCCACACTGTTCTTGTTGTTAGGTGTCTTCGAGTTGGTTCCAACTCATAGCAACCCTATGCACAACAGAACGAAACACTGCCCAGTCCTGTGCTATCTTCACAATCGTTGTTATGCTTGAGCTCATTGCTGCAGCCACTGTGTCAGTCCATCTTGTTGAGGGTCTTCCTCTTTTTTGCTGACCCTCTTCTTTACCAAGCATGATGTCCTTCTCCAGGGACTGATCGCTCTTAATAACATGTCCAAATTATGTGAGACGTAGTCTCGCCATCCTCTCTTCTAAGGAGCATTCTGGCTGTACTTCTTCCAAGACAGATTTGTTCATTCTTTTGGCAGTCCATAGTATATTCAATAGTCTTCACCAACACAACAATTCAAAAGCATCAATTCTGCTTCAGGCTTCCTTATTCATTGTCCAGCTTTCTTTCGCATGCATATGAAGCGATTGAAAATAGCATGGCTTGGGTCAGGTGCACCTTAGTCTTTAAGGTGACATCTTTGCTTTTCAACACCTTAAAGAGGTCTTTTGCAGCAGATTTGTCCAATGTAATGCATCATTTGATTTCTTGATTGCTGCTTCCATGGGCGTTGATTTTTTATCCAAGTAAAATGAAATCCTTGACAACTTCAATATTTTCTTTGTTATCATGATGTTGCTTATTGGTCCAGTTGTGAGGATTTTTGGTTTCTTTATGTTGAGGTGTAATCCATACAGAAGGCTGTGGTCTTTGATCTTCATCAGTAAGTGTCTCAAGTCCTCTTCACTTTCAGCAAGGAAGGCTGTGTCATCTGCCCATCACAGGTTATTAATGAGTCTTCCTCCAATCCTGATGCTGCATTCTTCTTCACATAGTCCAGCCTCTCGGATTATTTGCTCAGCATACAGATTGAATAAGTATGGTGGAAAGATACAACCCTACCACATACCTTTTCCAATTTTAAACTACACAGTATCCCTTTGTTCTGTTTAAACAACTGCCTCTTGATCTATGTACAGGTTCCTCATGAGCACAATCAAGTGTTCTGGAATTCCCATTCTTCGAAAAGTTATCCATAATTTGTTATGATCCACACAGTCGAATGCCTTTGCATAGTCAATAAAACACAGGTAAACATCTTTCTGGTATTCTCTGCTCTCAGCCACAATCCATCTGACATCAACAATGATATCCCTGGTTCCACATCCTCTTCTGAATCCGGCTTGAATTTCTGGCAGTTCCCTGTCAATGTACTGCTGCAGCTGCTTTTGAATGATCTTCAGCAACATAAGCCACACTGGCACTCTTAAATTCCTGTTCAGTAAATGATAGTGACACGTGTTTCTTTTGCTCAACCTCATCATAATTCTGAAACATCTATTTCCCCCACCTGAATAACTGCCTAAATTGTTCTGGTATCCATGGAAGTGACTTCGATGATGCTTGTGAAAGTGTTGTAACACTCTTGGATACCTTCTTTTTCCTTGTCTTTCTCTCTGTCTCCTTTTGGTGATAGAGACAGTGAAAGACAAGACATGAGGAGGGGCAACTGCAATAGCTTCCTGTGCCTCCTCCCCATGCAGCAGTCCCTGGAAGTCTCATCATGCCAGCACTACACTGGAATGGGGCTGCCATTTGGACTCTGAAAAAAATACCCATCGATGCTAATCAGTAAACACTCCTCTGTCACAATGTTTGCAGAAGTGTCCAACTGCCTTGTCAACATCTCACAGATGAGTCACATGAAAAGCACTTTTTCAGTTTGCCCCTTGCAAAATCCATTTCTCCCTGAAATCCAGGTATACGTTCTTCAGGAATGACTTAAGGATAAATCTTGAGAATCACCAAGCTGTTTTCAAACTACCCTTTCTCTTTGGCACGGACAGTTATTTCCTTTAAAATATCTCTCTTTTGGTTATTTCACATTTCATTTTGTCACTTTCCCTTCAATACCTGTATTGTTGTTATTAGTTGCCATTGAGTCAGTTCCAACTCATGGTGACCTTACATAGCATATAACAGAAGGAAATGTTACCCGGTCCTGTGCAATCTTTGTGATCTTTCATGTTTGAGCCCATTGTTGAGGCTATTGTGTCAGTCCATCTCTTTGAGGGTTTCCTTCTACTTTACCAAACATGTCCTTTTCTAGCAATTGGTCTTTCCTGATGATGTGCCCAAAGCAAGCAATACAAAGTCTTGTCATTCTCACTTCTGAAGAGCATTCTGGTTGTATGTCTTCTAAGATTGATTTGTTTGTTCTTCTGGCAGTCCATGGTATATTCAATACTCTTCACCAACACCCTAATTCAAAGGCATCAATTCCTCTTCAATCTCCCTTATGCATTGTCCAGCTTTCGCATGCATATGAGGCAGTAGAAAATATCATGGCTTGGGTCAGGCACACCTAAGTCCTCAAGGTGACATCTTTGCTTTTTAACACTTTGAAGAGGTCTTTTGCAGCACATTTGCCCAATGAAATACATCATTTGATTTCTTGACTGCTACTTCCATGACCGTTAATTGTGGATCCGAGTAAAACGAAATCCTTGACAACTTCAATCTTTTCTCCATATATCATGATGTTGCTTATTGGTTCAGTTGTGAGGATTTTTGTTTTCTTTGTGTGGAGGTGTAATCCATACTGAAGGCTATAGTCTTTGATCTTCATCAGTAAGTGCCTCAAGTCCTCTTCACTTTCAGCAAGCAAGGTTGTGTCATCTGCGTATCACAGGTTGTTAATGAGTCTTCCTCCAATCCTGATGCCCCGTTCTTCTTCATTCTCACTTCTGAAGAGCATTCTGGTTGTATGTCTTCTAAGACTGATTTGTTCGTTCTTCTGGCAGTCCATGGTATATTCAGTACTCTTCACCAACACCACAATTCAAATGCATCAATTCTTCTTCTGTCTTCCTTTTTCATTGTCCAGGTTTCATGTGCATATGAGGCAATTAAAATACTACGGCTTGCGTCAGGAGCACCTTAGTCATCAAAGTGACATCTTTGCTTTTAAAACTCTAAAGAGGTCTTTTGCAGTAGTTGTGTAATTATTATTATTATTATTAACATTATTATTTTTTATTAGAGGAGTTTACTATGTGAAAATTCCATGATAAGCTCTATAAGAGTTCAGAAACTCATGGACTTTGCCATTCAGACATTAGAATGAAGGAGGAAAAGATTTAGCCTCAAATAATTTTAATCTGAGGTAGAATATTATATTACTGGTACTGGCAGTAAATATATTTATTCCCATCATTTTCATTAGACTTTTAAGTTTTGAATATGGAAGTAATAGAAATCAGCAAACATCACCATTTGTTTATACTTTGCCTTTTTATGTATATATTTATATCTTCAGAGCTATTCATTTGTAGAGGCAAGGAAGCAACTATACATCTAATGTGATTTTAAGGATAACTAAATATCTCATTTGCATTAAATATATTTTTTTTCTCTAGGTTGCTTGAAACTCCCAATTTCATATTGAGGCCATGTACATCTAGAAGTTTCTTGTTAAACATAAAAATGCCCTTTGGGAATTCACAGGCTAGAGGATAATTTGATGATTCATCCATATCTCCTTAACTCAAATGAACAGAAGAGTTTCTCAGATGGTTTAATGAGGGAAATAAGGTAGAGGCAAGAGAAGGGAGAAGATTTGGGAGATATGGGTAGTACTGGATGCTCATGCCTGGAAGGTGAGCTGGGAGCCACTAAGGGTCCCAGAGTCAAAAAAGAATTGAAGAGAGAATGAAGGAAGAGAAGCATTTTTTGGAAATGGTGATAGATTGAGGCCATTGTTTCTGAAAATCCATTCCACTTCATCTACACTTTTGTTATGGTCTTCTCCCACCATGTTTGACATATTTGCCTTAGACGTCCTTCTTTGATGCTTCAAATTTTCTAGATTACCTTGATATCACAGGACCACACAGGAATGTTTTCTTCAAAAAAGTGTGAGGTATTTTGAACTCCCCAAATGACTTCCAGAAATATTTTGGTACAAATATTTCATTTGGACCCTGGAAAGCAATGTGAAACCATGTGGCTTGTGTCTGTAGCAGCCTGAATTCATATTCCTATAGAAGGACTATAAGATTTTACAATAAGCAGACAAATTGTGAGGAAAGAAAAGGCATGTTAAAACATAGGAGAGATTGTTCAGAAAAGGGTTGATTTAGCTGTTCTTACTGAAATGAAATAAACAAAGAATATTATAGCTTAAAGTAGATCTTAAAATAGCTTATAGTAGCTATAAAGCTAGAGCCAAGACTGTCCTAAAATATATCTCTTGAGATACTGAAAACGCTGCAGCAATGTATCTATTCAGTTGTATACTCAGACAAGATAAAATATATACACAGATTTTATATCACTTGTTATAAGATCTTCGGTTCTCTTCACTTATATCAACAAGATATTCTCTTATGCTAAATATTGTACATCCAAAAATCCATTGCCGTCGAGTCAATTCCAACTCATAGAGACCCTATAGGACAGACTAGAACTGCCCCATAGGGTTTCCAAGGAGCAGCTGGTGAATAATTCAAACTGCCGACCATTTGGTTAGCAGCCGAGCTCTTAACTACAGTGCCACCAGGGCTCTATCTATCTATATACATCTATGTATCTGTGTGTGTGTGTGTGTGTGTGTGTGTGTGTGTGTGTGTGTATAGAAGTTGCCCTGTGGTGCAACGGTTAGGCACTAGGCTGCTAACCAAAACATCAGTGCTTTGAACTCACCCAGCCACTTGCAATGTGTGGAATTTTTAATATAGCACATAGCAACACACGTATTTGTTATATTACTATTTACATAGGCTGATGATTCACAAAGTGTGATCCCCAGACCAGCAGCATCAGCATCACCTGGGAAAGTGTCAGAAGTGCAGGTTCTCAGGTCCCATTCCAGACCTATTGGATCAGGAACTCCAGGGATGAGACCCAGGGATTTGTGTTTTAACAAGTTCTCCGGATAATTCTGATGCATGGCAAATTTTGAGACTCACTGACAATGATACATATTATGCAGAGTAATATTTCATCATTGTGAAAGGGGCTGTGTGGTTGAATACAAAAATTAATCCCTAACAGTCCTTTTGACATGAAGCAAAGATGTATAGGAGGGTGCTAATCCCCATCATATCTTCCTATTAAGCATCTCCCACCACATTTCTGTGCAAAAGATCATTTAAGACTCCATCACCATAACCAGCCTTCACGTTAAAAATCGATTTATATTATCTACATTAGGCCTGCACGCTATTTTTTTACATTAACCCGTTTATGCATATTTTCCAAATGTTTCTTTTTCCTCTTAAGTTTGAGCCCATGTGGGACAATATAAGATATGGAAGGAGCAGTGGGCTGGGAGTCTGAAGGTGCTACTTATAGTCTTGATTCTGAAAACAGTCTGAAACTCTGAGCACACCGTTGCACTTATTTTGGCCTTGATTTTCTCACCTATAAAGTGAAGGTGTTGAATAAACTATCTTTAAGTTCCCTTCTAACCCTAAACTTTTGATTGTATATCTCATATTTAGATCTAGATCCTCTATTTTCTAAAGAAACAGCTAGCTAAGCTAATAAAAGTATCTATCTTTAGAATCAAATATATAAAAGCTTTTTTTTGTGTGGTTGTCTTTTGGAAGTTAGAACTATGTCTGTGTATGCTAACCAACCAACCAGTGCCTATGGAGTCAATTCCAACTCATAGCAACCTCACCTGTTTCAGACTAGGACTACACTCCATAGGGTTTTCAATGGTTGTAATCTTATAGAAGTAGATTGCCAGGCCTTTCTTCCACAGTGCCACTGGGTGGATTCAAACCTTCAACCTATAGATTAGTAGCTGAGTGCAAATCATTTGCACCACCCAGGGACCTTCAAGCATAGTGCAATGGTGGGTAATAAAAGCAAAGTGATATTCAAGGACCATGAGTAGGCAGGTGTTCAATATCATGTAAGTCTAGCAGCCATGATAGACCATGATAGAGTCCTCCTAATTAGGCTAGTTGTTGAAGTAGTTGAAGAAAACCAAATCAAACCAAACCCATTGCCACTGAGTCAATTCCGACTCATAGCAACCCTATAGGACAGAGTAGAACTGCCCCATTGGGTTTCCAAAGCTGTAATCTTTATGGAAGCAGACTGCCACATCCTTCTCCCACAGAGCGGCTGGTGAGTTTGAGCCACTGACTGTTTGGTTAGCAGCCAAACAGCTAACCACTGCGCCACCAGGGCTCCTTCCCAACCTTATGTTGTTGTTTTTAGGTGTAGTCGAGTCAGTTCCAACTCACAGCAACCGTATGTACAACAGAACAAAACACTGCCCGGTCCTGTGCCATCCTCACAATCGTTATTATGCTTGAGCCCATTGTTGCAGCCACTGTGTCAATCCGTCTCATTGAGGGTCCTCCTCATTTTCACTGACCCTGTACTTTACCAAGCATGATGTTCTTCTCCAGTGACTGGTCCCTCCTGACAACATATCCAAAGTACGTGAGAAGAAGTCTTGCCATCCTTGCTTCTAAGGAGCATTCTGGCTGTACTTCTTCCAAGATAGATCTTACAGGGACCAGAATATTTGGTAGCTTGCTAAGGAGAATGGCAGTGAATTACTTAGTGCTTTACTATATCTGAGCCCTGAACTTAATAGTTTAAGTTCATTTAGTATTTGTGAGATGGGGTTATTAAAACCATTATATAAAATAGAAAACCAAAGTTCAGATAGTTAAAGTTATGGCCCTAGGTCACACAGTAAGGCGGTGTTGGAGTTAGTCACAGTCCCCTTTCATAGTGAAGAGTCAATTGCTGAAAAATGATTGCCCTTCCAGAGACTACATTTCCCAGCATCTCTTGTATTCAGCTGAATCCGTGTGACCAGTCCTCACTAATGGAATGTGAGTGGAAGTGGTCTGTGTCCCTTCCAGGTCAAAGTGTTTAAGAAGTGAATATGACTTTTCTGTTTTCTTTTTCATCTGCTGACTGTAAGCAAAGATCTTCAAGGCCCTAGCCCATGGTAGACCCACCAGATGAAAGAAACTTAGGCTCCTCCATCACCAGGTTGAAAACCATCCTTGACCTTGAATACTCACATTTAATTGTTGCACAAGAGAGAAATGCATTTTTATTGTATTAATCATCAAGATTGGGATTCCATCACTTATAGCATCTATCTTTGCATACACTAATGCAATACTCTTAATTACTGTGACATACTGCCTTCATAGGGAAACTAAAACGTACTGAATAAATACCTGCTTCGGGGAGGGGTTAGGAGTCCCTGGGTGGTGCAAATGGTTAAGCACTCACCTACTAACCAAATGTTTGGCAGTTCAAATCCACCCAATGGTGCTTCAGAAAAAAGACCTGGCAATCCACTACCAGTAATTTTCTACTTCACATCCTCGAAAACCAAAAACCCTATGGAGCAGTTCTATTCTGACATACATGAGGTCCCCAAGAATTGGAATCGACTGGACAACAAATGATTTGGTGTTTTTTTTTTTTTGTTTGTTTGGTTTTTTTGAGGGGGAGGGGGGCTGTTGTGAGGACTGAGTGAATGAATTTGTGTAACTCTCAGCACAGTGTATGGTAGCACTATGTATGTTGGAATGATGATGATGATGATGATTTTTTAGCCTTACTTTAAATATATTTTCTTATTTTAGACTGAAAGATGGAATTTTGTAACTGAATTCAATAAGTGCAGAAACCGAATATCTGAAGAATTAAATAACTAGTTTGTGACAGACTTGGAACAAACCCAAGCCCTTAACTAGGAAAGCTTGTGATGTGTTCCTACAACATCATGACACTTGCTGGGTAAGAAAATGGAAAACCAAAACTTCCTAGGCTTATTAGTCAGTATGGAGTTTAGAAAAAATGACTAAGGCCTTGAGAAAGATTTAGAAGCTCATTTATTCTAGATGGGATATAGGTTCAGGAAGGCTTCAAAAGGGAAGGTTGATGGTAAATTACTTTAAATTCTCCAACTTGTGGTTAGGATGGGGATTGAATTGCCAGTATAAGTCAAATACTCCAGCTTTATAGATGTTTCTACTAAAACATCTGAGACTGAATTGCCAATTTCTAATTTCTTTTGGACACATGTTTACTTCACCTAACCAAAAAAAAAAAAAAAAAAAAAACCATTGCTATCGAGTTGTTTGTGACTCATAGCGACCCTATAGGATAGAGTAGAACTGCCCCATAGAGTTTCCACAGAGAGACTGGTGGATTCAAACTGCCGACCTTCTGGGTGGCAGCCAAGCTCTTAACCACTATGCCACTAGGGCTCCATTTCTTCACCTAAGGACTTGGAAATAACTTGGGATTAGGAAACCACTTTAATTGTCAGGAATGCACTCAATTTAAAATTACCAATAAACATGTATTTAATAGATCATCTTTATTTCATAAAAATCATCCAAGTAAGAATAGGATGATTTTAAAACATTATTATCCAATACAATCTTCTGCAATGATGGAAATATATCCACACTATTAAATATATTAATCACTAGCCACATGTAGCTACTAAGAATTTAAAATGTGACTAGTGCAACCAAGGAACTATATTTTAAATTTTCTTTAACTTCCATTAATTTAAATTTCAATAGGCACATGTACGCGTTTAGTAAAGGAATTGAGTTTGTAAATAAGATCTATGTGTCTATTAAAAAGATGCTTGAAATTTAGGATGTAAAAGAGGAACTGTATGGTAACATTAAAAGAAATACAGGAGTTGGAGAACTGAAGCTATGTCTACATAAGTGCAGGTCAAGTCAATCTGAATAGTAAAATCCATATTCATGAACTGAGTTTTAGAAGCCCAAACTGAAGGCAATAGTAATTTGCAAGAACATAATGCTGGGCAATGTAAACAGGCCATCTGTTCTAAATCCTAAATAAATGTTCAGCTTCTTTTTGAGCTTCCAAAGCCTCCATCTATGCCTTTATCCACCCCCTAGACTCCAGTTAATAAATGCATTTGCCTTCTACTTCACTGGGAAGATAGAGGTCATAAGATGTGAATTCCTTCAGTTTTCCTTCCCCTGTGTCTTAGTTGGAGCCCTGGTGGCGCAGTGGTTGAGAGCTATGGCTGCGAACCACAAGGTCAGCAGTTCGGATCCACCAGTTGCCCCTTGGAAACCCTATGGGGCAGTTCTACTTTATCCTATAGGGTCACTATGAGTTGGAATCAACTCCATGGCAACGGGTGTACTGTCTTAGTTATCTAGTGCTGCTAAAACAGAAATATCACAAGTTGAGTGACTTCCACAAACCGAAATTTATTTTCTCACAATTTAGGAGACTAGAAGTCTGAATTCAGGGTGCCAGCTATAGGGGAAGGCTTTCTCTCTCTGTCCGCTCTGGGGGAAGGCCTTCTATTCCTAGGTTCCTTGGCATTACGTGGCATGTATCTTGCCTTCCATTTGTGCTTGCTCGCTTAATCCAATCTTTTATATCTCAAAAGAGATTGATTTAAGACATACCCTACACTAATACTGTCTCATTAACATAACAAAGAAACCCCACTCCCCATATGGGAGTATAGCCACAGGTATAAACCAAAAAAACCAATTGCTGTCGAGTTGACTCATAGTGACACTGTAGGACAAAGTAGACATGCCCATAGGGTTTCCAAGGGGCAGCTGCTGGATTCAAACTGCTGACCTTTCAGTTAGCAGTCAAGCACTTACTAGGATTTACAACACATATTTTTTGGGGACATAGTTCAATACATGACAGCACCCTATTCAATTTTATCTTTATTTTGATAAGTTCCCCCCTCCCCCTTATAAGGATTTGTTACTTAATGTCAAGTATGTATCGCCACCATCTACTCTTGACTCCAAACTTCTGCTTTCTCAAGGGCCATCAAATTAAGCTGGCACTCTCTTGTAACTCCAGTTTTTATCTTTCTTACTTTTTCTGTAGTTAATCTTATAAATATATTCTAAATACTATGATCATTAAAACAAACAAACAAACCAGGTTTTTGTGGGTTTGGTAAGCAAGAACATTTTTTTTCAGTTATATTCTAATGTTTTATGTTCTTCTAAAAAAAAGTATTGTGATTCAGTAGTAAAGCTATTGGGAAATTGGAAAAATAAGTTGCAATCATTTAAAAGCAAAAGTCACCATACTGAGCCTCATTATAGAGACTATGAACAAAAATTATAGAGAGCTTGAGCCCATTCTTTAATATTAGCTTCCAGGAAAAAAAAGTGTAACAAAGATCAAAATTACTTGTTCAAAGCAATAAATAAATTAGTAGCTGAGTCAGGACCAAAGCTAGGCAGGCACATACCTGTATTGCCTGTTGGTATGTGGTATGTCTTAGGCTGGGTTCTCTAGAGAAGCAAAGCCCAAGATCGGTAGGTTGGAGAGCAGGGCTCCCACTCACAGGCTGTGCAGATCGACGAATCCCAGGTTCGGCAGATAAGCTGACAGCTCAAGTCCCAAGAACGGGAGATGAGACAACAGGAAGCAGCCGCAGGATCCAGAGAGAGCAAAACGCCAGAACGTCTGCTTATATACAGATGTGGACCACACCCCCAAGGAGACTCCCTTTCATCTGATTGGCTACTCACAGTATAGTCAATCATGGGAGTGATTACATTAAAACACGGAGAATCATGGCCCAGCCAAGTTGACACACAATCTTAACCATCACATGGTACTAAAATAACAATGAGATAAATAAGAAATAGAGTGCTAGGTAGATTAGGTTTCCACGTATATCAACTCACATCATTCTAAAAGGTAAGGTACTTTCAAAAAGGATCTACAAAGAGCATTCCTTGTTACTGACATATCCATATTGCATATTTTTGCCATTCAAATAAAAATTGCCTTACATAAGTACAGTCAGTATCACCAGATATAAGAACCACCCAGTTGGCAATCCCCTGAAGTCTTCAGTCTTAGATAAAATTTAACCATCAATAAATTATCACAAACTGCTGTTTTATGTTATAATCTAAATTTGCACGTTCTGTATAATTTTAAATTATTTGCTTACTTCAGAAAAGAAAGTTAGAGTGAGCATGAACAATCAAGAAATGGGAGATTTTTAGAACGTCTTTCTCCCAGAACATTCTATTTCAGCCCACGTTGATGAATTAGTAAGTCAAACTGCTCCGTAAAATGTTTCTTGTGCAGTATCTGACTCACAAAACAAATTTGAAATAGAAAATAGGAACAAAGAATCTGACACCTGCATACCCAAATAATCTTTCAAACTCTTGAGTGTATACACACACACACACACACACACACACACACACACACACACACGTACCCTTACCATTTTTACACTGTCCTAGAGGTTGGTTAAGAGCTTGGCTGATAACCAAAAGGTCAGGAGTTTGAACCCACCGGGCACTCTTTGGAAACCCTATGGGGCAGTTCTATTCTGTCCTATAGGGTTGCTATGAGTTGGAATCGACTCAACGGCAATAGGTTTGGGTTTTTTTGGAGTAGTACAATGTCTCAGTCTGTTCCTATCCATGAATAAGATTCTATTTTTTGGATTTAAATATTTGTGATCCTTCAACAAATTTTTTAAAAAGAAAAAAAATTGAAGAGATGGATACTACGCACCAAATCTAAGTTTCTATCAGTCTTACGTACAGATACTCATATTGATCATTGTTATAATTGTGCCAGATTGGGTAAGGAATACTTTTATGTGTACACAGTAAGTTTTTGTAGACATGGATCTAAAGTTGTGTCCAAGAAGAGGGAACATATAGGCAACTACCTATTATATTGTAAAGATATTTTGACAGAATGTAAAAATAATAATAATAATAATAAGTATGCTGGAAATGTTACCTGGCGGAAACCCCAGGTTCTTGCTTGGCATCACTTGTATTGGTCAATAAACGATAGACCGAGGTAGGAAAACAGGAAAGGCACCTTTATTTCGTTGTACAAGGAAATGGAGTCAGTTGGAGCTGCTGCTGCCTAGAATGCTCGCCAAGAGCGGGCAGGCAAGTTACTTTTAAATTGGTTTACAAGTAGGGAGTTCATGCAAGTTACGGCAGCAACATTCTTTATCATACTACGCAGGCACAATGGGGTTTACATATAACCTCCAAGCAAAAGCAGGATTCAAATGCAAAGCGGGGCGGGGGGGGGAATGGGAAGCCCAGCAAAGGACATGATTTTTCAACACAACACTGTAGGGGAGGAAGCCAGGTAAAGAATACAGCACTGTGGGGGCTCTGTCTCAGAAATACATTGATTTGAAGAATGCCAAAATACCCACATTTGCACAAGTAGTTTCCCTCTAGCACAAAAATTCCCATATTTATTTATTTGAGTTAATAACATAGACAAAAATATAACAACCACTTTGGCATCATTATATTGTGTAATATACTTTATGGATTGAATTGTGTCCCCCAAAAGTATGTGTTGTAAATCCTGGCCCCTATACTTGAGGTTATAATTCCATTTGTGAATGGGTTTTCTTTGTTATGTTAATGAGACAGTATTAGCTTAGGGTGTATCTTGAGTCAATCTCTCTTGAGATATAAAATGAGCAGATTAAGCAAGGAAGAAAAAAAGCAGAGATGGGGGAAGATAGATGCCATGCCACATGAAGATAACCAAGGAGCCAAGGAACAGAAGCTGAAGAGACAAGCCTTCCCCTAGAGCAGGCACCCTGATTTTGGACTTCTAGCCTCCTAAACTGTGAGAAAATAAATTTCTGTTTCTTAAAGCCATCTACTTGTGGTATTTTTGTTATAGGAACACTAGGTAACTAAGACATACACCCAAGAACCTCGAGGAGTAGATGTTGTTAACCTCATTTTATAGATGAGAAAATGGAGACTTAGAAAAATTACACAGCTCATAAATGGCAAAGCTAGGAATCAAAGCCAGGTCATCGGATATCATTAACTCTTTCTACAATAAACTATACTTTGTTGAAATTGCAAATGAGAAATTGACGAGAGAAGGGCATTAAGATATTATCACATATTACACTTAAGAAAAAATAATTAGTTAATTAGTCACCTTAGGATCCCAAGTCCACTTGTATTCATGGTGGGGAGGGGCTTGGAGAGCCAAGCTGCTTCTTTCACTACACCATCATAAAGATGTTCTAACCTTGCTTTTCTGTTGCACAGGGTCTGACATTATTCTTTTCCCATTTCAAATTTTGGAAAAACATCTTTGAAACCTGATGTCTGATGGTTGAATTTAGGGTATAATTTTAAAGGACACATCAATTCCTAATGAGGATTTTATAGACTTGCATAGTACTTTGAATTCTCAACATCCAATTTCTTTTTAGAAAGTAGAATTTTATAGCTATGGGATATGTAAGTCAACAAACAATAACACATGGATAGTAATAACAGTTTAAAGTGTTTTTCATATATTAACTCATTTAATCTTCACAGTAGTCTTATGAGATAGGAATAATATTCAGCTCCATTTTACAGTTGAAGAAACTGAGACATGGAAAATTTCAGTGACTTTCCCAAGGGCATGTATCCAGTAAGGAAAGAAGATGAGATTTGAATCCCCATCAGCTGGCTTCAAATTCTATGCTCTTCAGCGTGATTCTATACAGCTTTTATTAAAATAGAAAAGTGTATTTTAACTCTTTTGTAGATATTCTGACACATACAAAGCAGCAACGTCTGAGAGCCAAGCAGTCCACATTTCACAAAATAATTTTGAAGCTTTGAATCTGGGTCTAGATTTGTTACATGTTTTAGATCTGTACTGAATTTTTAGGAATTCCAGTTTCCACCTAATTTACTACCTTGGTTCCAGACACATTGCCAATATCAAAGAAAGATAGGAACCTACTTTAACAACAAGAGATATTTTGTATCACATAGAAACAATCTCTCATAAAAATAAAATACAAACATATTTACTGTTGCTCCTCCAGGGACAAATCCACACAAAACCTAGTATATTCTTTGCAGTCCTTTGAAAAGAAGAAGCACAGTCAGTGTTATGCTAGTGCTTTTGTGCAGATTAGAAAATAATACCCCAACCTCGAGACTTTCTATTGGATCTATTGGAAATTTCTTTCAATAAACTGATTACATTAGAACAAGACATATTACTGCTATCTACCAGAATAATCTTGCAGTGAGTATTCAAATCAATGGCATGTATTATATGATCACTCCTCCTCCTTTAGACATGGCACCATTCAGTACTGCACAGTGGCACCAAGTCCGCACCTTTCCAACAATCATTCTCTGAATGTAGGAGAAGCAAGCTTTCATCTGGGATGCAAAAATTCAATTCTGGGAATTTTTTCCCTGGAATTTTAGCTCCCATATTTACAATAACTCTATGTTCTGCTGCTAGTAATCTGGGAGTGTTGGTAGTATTGAGGCTGGATCTGAGGAAAATTCTCAATCACTTCCATTGGAAAAATTATTTGTCTTCTTGAGACCCATTGAGCTTGTACATCTTCCTCTGATTGGTGGTAACTTCTCTCCAGGAGGAGATATTTTATTCCACTGGCTTTTCTCATTCACTGGGTGTATTGACTAGTTCAAAGGGCACCATAAATGCGTTAAGCTGTAGAAACAGAGGCCGACTAACTCCCTTCTCTAGTGTACCATTGTCTGTCTCTTCTCTTTCTGGCCTATCTAGTAACTAGTGTTATTTATTCCTTGGTATTCAGCTCAAGTGGGCTAAGTGTTGTTTAGAAGGCTTAGTGTTGTTTTGGGATTTCCTCTGCTCTTCTAGTCCCAGCTGAAATAGCTGATTAGTCCAGAGTCCCAGGTTGCAACCACCATTGGCAGAATTTGCAATCTGTGTAGTGCCAAGGTTTCTGCCATATCTCTAAAGTCTAGCATCCAACTCTCTCTCTCTCTCCCTGAATGGGCATAATTAGGTATCACTGACAGAGAGACCTAACATCCTTGTTGCTGAGCGGGTTTTATGATTAACATTGACATTAAAACAAAAAACAAAAAAAGTTGCCTTTGAGTCAATTTCGACTCATAGTGATCCTATCTGTTGTAGAATAGAGCTGCACTCCATAGCGTTTTCAAAACTGACCTTTTGGAAGAAGACTGCCAGACCTGTCTTCTGAGGTGCCTCTGGGTGGGTTCAAACCAGCAATCTTTAGGTTAGTAGTTGAGCACTTAACTGTTTACTTAAAACCCAAAACTCAGAGGCAGGGCCAAGATGACAGAGTAATCAGACACTTCCTGTGGTTCTTCTTACAACAAAGACCTGAAAAAACAGGTGAATCGATTATATATGACAATCTTGGAGCCCTGAATGTCAAAGGCAAAGTTGAGAAATCAGACTGAGTGGTAGGGGGAGGGAGAAACAATTCAGAAGCAGGGAGGAGTTGCCAGACATGACCCAGAGGGAACCAGCACCCAGCAGGCTGGATCGGCTGGCGTGCGTGGTGAGGGAAACAGTGGTGCTCGGG
This sequence comes from Trichechus manatus latirostris, assembly GCF_000243295.1. NCBI lineage: Eukaryota > Metazoa > Chordata > Mammalia > Sirenia > Trichechidae > Trichechus > Trichechus manatus. Next base: position 895,088 of record NW_004444247.1, read on the forward strand.
GCCTGTTTTCCACATCGGGAGAGACCGAGTGGCAGAGAGGCTACTCAAGCCTCCAGAACCAGTGGGAAGTGTGGCTCCATCAGCAAAAGATAAGTACATGCGCCTAACGTACCACCTGAATAAAAAAACACTCCTTTTGGGAAGAAACTCTCTCCCATCTACCTTCCCTCTCCCCACTCTACACCTGGTCCTGGGCCAGCGTCAGCAATTGTTGCATCCCCTGGGCCAGAAGTAGGATCCATCGCGTGCCTGAGCCATTCTCCTGGCTTTGGAGCAGGAACAAATTGACAAACAGGAAAAAATAATCTGCCAGCCCCCCTAAGCCAGGAACTCAGGGCAGACACAGCTGCTTTGCCTAGGCACAGGTATAAGGGGTCCACAGATTTTGAATGCCTTTCACTCCTGCATAAATCTGTGTGGGCCCATTTCAACATTGTAGGCCCTCATTACTATACTACAACAGGGTATATACCTGAAGCCTATTTTCAGTGGTATCAACTATAAGGCGGAGTGGCAGATTTGTGACATTTGACACTGCTCTGCCCATTAAGCAGAGTCCTCACCTACCCATATCAGGGGCCTGAGGACTGGTGGCTCCACCTATGCCACCTAGCCACCTGCAACTGGGGTCCAAGAATAAGTGGTGCCTCCCAGTCTTACAGCCAACAGCATTGGGTGCCCACAGTCTGGCTCCAAAATCCACCCACCTATGCATTCTGGAAACAGACATGCTTTCTTCCCAGACACTCAGGGGCAGCTGTCAGCCCCCTGCCTTGCTCAGCACATGACCCCCTACTGCAGCCAGATACCTGTGCCTACTCCAATCACCTCTGCCTGTCTAGGACTGTAGGTGAGAGCCTACACCACACACTTGGTGACCAACTGCATGGACACCTGAGTTGAATCCATACAAGAAAAGTAAATGGACTCCTAGGCTCACATGCCTAGTAACAGCTCAAACCACCTGGCGACAGGTTGTGACAGCTTCAAAGGCACCAGTAATCAAACTAGCTCACACAACCAGCCTATTTAGGCATATCAAAACAAAACAAAACAAGAAGTTAGGACACAGTAAGCGAACATAATATAAATATAATAACTTACTGATGGCTCAGAGAAAACAGTCAATATCATATCACATAAAGAGACAGACTGTGATGGCTTCAGCAAGGACCCAAAATAAAGAATCAAGAAACCTTCTGGAGAAAGAGAACTTCTTGGATTTACCAGAGGTAGAATTCAAAAGATTAATATACAGAGCTCTACAAGATATCAAGAAGGAGATCATTCAAAACACAGAACAAGCCAAGGAACACACAGACAAAGCAATAGAGGAACTTAAGAAGGTTATACAAGAAGATGACGACAAATTTAACAGGCTGCAAGAATCCATAGAGAGACAGCAAACAGAAATTCAAAAGATTCACAATAAAATTTCAGAATTAGACAACTCAATAGAAAGTCATAGGAGCAGAATTGAGGCAATAGAAAGCAGAATTAGTGATATTGAAGATAAAGCACTTGACACCAACTTATTTGAGGAAAAATCAGATAAAAGAATTTAAAAAAATGAAGAAACCCTAAGAATTATGTGGGACTCTATCAAGAGGAATAACCTACAAGTGATTGGAGTACCAGAATGAGGGGGATAACAGAAAATACAGAGAGAATTGTTGAAGATTTGTTGGCAGAAAACTTCCCTGATATGATGAAAGATGAGAAGCTATCTACCCAGGAAGCAGTCACGGGTGGTAGCTGAGCACCATCTAGTTCTTATGGTCTCAGTCTGATGGAGTCTCTGGTTTATGTGGCCTTTTCTGTCTCTTGAGCTAATATTTTCCTTGTGTCTTTGATGTTCTTCATTCTCCTTTGCTCCAGGTGGGTTGGGACCAATTGATGCATCTTAGATGGCTGCCCACTAGCTTTTAAGACCCCAGACTCACCAATATGGAATGCAGAACATTTTCTTAATAAATTCTTAATAAATTTTGTTATGCCAGTTGACCTAGACCTGAACCATGGTCCCTAGTGACCACCCTGACAGGGAACACAACAGACAGTCCCTGACACAGCAGGAGAAAAGTGGGGTGCAGAACTCAAATTCTAGTAAAACCACCAGACTTAATGGTCTGACTGAGACTGGATGACCCCTGAAGGTATGGCCCCCAGATTCTCTGTTAACCTAGAACTAAAACCATTTCTGAAGCCGACTCTTCAGACAAAGATTAGACTGGACTATAAGACATAAAATGATACTCCTGAAGAGAGTGCTTCTTAGTTCAAGTAGATACATGAGACTAAATGGGCAGCTCCTGTCCGGAGGTGAGATGAGAAGGCAGAAAGGGATGGGAGCTGGTCGAATGGACACAGGAAATCTGGGGTGGCAAGGAGGAGTGTGCTGTCATATTATAGGGAGAACATCTAGGGTCACATAACAATGTGTGTATAAATTTTTGTATGAGATACTAACTTGAGCTATAAATTTTCACTTAAAGCACAATTTAAAAAAAAAAACACCAAAATCCATTGACGCCTAGTTGATTCCGACTCATAGCGACCCCATAGGACAGAGTAGAACTGCCCCATAGGGTTCCAAGGCTGTAAATCTTTACAGAAGCAGACTGCCACCTCAAATGGGTGGTGGGTTCGATTCACTGACCTTTCATTTAGCAGCCGACTGCTTTAACCACATAGGTGTGATATTATCAATGTATGCCTGAAAAAAGATCTACACACGTAGTTCTGATCTTACAGGTCATGAAGCAGAAAATTTAGTTTGTGAATAAGGTATGGTGTGGCACTATCAGATAGCCATATTTTGATCAAAGTTACAGGTTTTCCTCATCCCTTTTTTGTCTCAATCTTGTATAGCTCCTAAGGCTTCAAATCCAAAAACAGCAATTAAAAAGAGATTTAGCACTGGTTTCTAAAGAGACAAGAGTCAAAAGTGGCCTGGCTCCCTATAGATCTGATGCCTTCTATTTCTTTTTAGTCTTTTTGTTTCTGTAGATACTTACTACAGTACTGGACAACAGTTTAAGGATCCTGATCAGAACAACAGCCTTGACTTGATAGTTCACTAAATCATTAAAAGTTTTGCAACATTGAAATCATCAATCTCTCTCTCTCTCTTTTTTTTTTTTTTTTTACAAACTTGCAATAGTAGCCACATGACCTCTAGGAATATATTTTTAATTCTCTAAAATTTTGAGGTCTAACTGGTGAACTGAAAATATGGGCATTTGATATGTCCTTTATTATAATAGCATATGTCCTTCATATTTGTCCATCAGAATTGACTCTTGCCAAGGGACAACTTTGTTTCTACTTCTCAGTCTACTGAGGATTCTCTGCTAATCCTCCTAGAAGGTCTTGCAAAATGAAATTATGTTGCCTGAAGTAACAAAGACAGGTGATATTTGATCCCTTCATCTTCATTAGCTATCTAGTTTTGATAGTAGCATCTCCAAAATCCCAACAATAGAGAAAACATGAATTCTATTCCAAGTAGTCCAGATAAAAATTTTACACACCGCAATAGTGGAACAAGCACAGCCGTTCTTAAAAAAAGCAATTCAGATTGTGCAATCATTCTAAGCTGTCTCAAGAAACCTCAAGGATCTTAAAACTGTATTTTATATGGCTCACCATGAGAACATCCCACATCTCCCTCAAAGAAAAATAAAACGAAGTCCAAAATTTGAGCTTCCTCTTCAAGCTCTCCTCCTATTTCTCAGATATTGAAGATATCCTGAAATAAATTCTCTTACAGTGTTTGTTCTGCCTCTAGTTTCTGATGGACTACAGAAATGTGAATTCCAAAGGATGATTAACAGAAAATCATTCAGCTCTTGCCTCTCTGCATACTCACTATAGTAGTGGACAATACTTTAAGGACCCTGAGCAAAACAGCCACATTTATTTTAACTTCCCGGACCCAGGATAAAACAGTAAATACAGTTCTCCTCTTTCATGACTGAAGCCCTGGTTGCACAGTGGTTAAGAGCTTGGCTGCTAACCAAAGATCAGCAGTTCAAATCCACTAGCCGCTCCTTGGAAACCCTATGGGGAGTTCTACTCTGTCCTATAGGGTCGCTATGAGTCGGAAACAACTTGTTTGTTTGTTTTTCTTTCATGATCGTATCCTTCCCTCAGTAAATTTTAGATGATTTACAACCAGATTATATCTGACATAAAAATACTACACAATTACAATAAGTTTTGTCCCACCGTCCAGAACCACCAATCCTAGATCTTTTCTACCTGTGTTTCCACCTCTAATTTAGACATTACTAGAGCATTGAGTCAAGTAAAGTGGTTTGACTCCAGCTTCCCTAACAAGGTCCAGTGAGAGTATCACCTCAAGCCATATCATCATTTCCCTTGATGTCCTTTATGTGCTTGAGGCTTATGATCAAAACAACTTTGTTTTCTTCTGTCAAATTTTATTTTTACTACATTTTATTGTGTTTTCCCATTATAAAAGTAATATGTTTTCAAATATAAAAGTGGTAATATCAATTGTTATATTCCAGCAGGCACTGGGCTAAGTGATATACATACATATACATATGTGTGTGTGTGTGTATATATATATCTTATTTATTCCTCACACCTCTATAACGTACCTATTTCATAGCTGACGAAACTGAAATATAGGGATTACATGAAGAATGCGTTATGTAGAGAAAGCATTACATTCCATAGAAGCATGGAATCTGGACTCGAATTCTGTGTATTAAAATGCTTATTAGATGGGCATTGTTATGGATTAAATTGTGTCCTCCAAAAAATATGTGCTGGAATCCTAACTCCTATACATGTGGTTGCAATCCCATCTGGGCATAAAGTTTTCTTTGTTATGTTAATGAGGCTATGTCAGTGTAGGATGTGTTTTAAGTCAATCATTTTTGAGATATAAAAGGATCAGATGAGGCACAGAAGCAAGCAAGCAGGAATGGAGAAAAGATGCCACGTGGAGATCTCCAATGAATGCTGGGAAGAAAGTATTTTTCCCCAGAGTTGACAGGGAGAGCCTTCCCCTAGAGCCGGCACCCTGAATTTGGACTTCTAACCTCCTGAACTGTGAGAAAATAAATTTCTGTTTGTTAAAGCCACCCACTTGTGGTATTTCTACTATAACAGAACTAGATAACTAAGACAAACACTATAAGCAAGTCCCCCTCCACTACCCCCCTCAATATCTTCATGATTGTAAAACACAGTTTTCATTTCAATAAAAGTTACTATTCCACATTTTCAGACTCTCACTGTACACACTTAAACATATATACACACATACGCATTTATGATCCAAATCATATATATGTCTGAAACCACAATGATAATTACATGAAGGTAAAATTAGAATATATTTCAAAATGGTTTGTGAGATAGGGTGACAAGTGGCTCCCAGAAAAATATTTGATTTGGATAGAGTAATAATATAAATATTTGTGCACTATAGCACCAGAATTGCTCAGTACCAGGGACCAGAAGGCATTGGCTTATATTTACATGCCTAGTTCAAACATTATAGAGAGAAGTCATATGCTCTATGAGTTTATAAACACGAAGTCAGCATTTTTATTAAATATTGTTTAGTCAGTCTAACTTGGCAACATGACCTCTTCAACTTTTCACATATTGGCCAAAGTTTCTCACTATTTATTGAATAAAAATTTATGTGTGAACTCTATGCAAGGCATTTCTGGAAAATGCAAATATAGATAAGATGTGTATCCTGCCTACTAATAGTTTATAATCCATTCATATAGAATTGAGACAAAATGGAAGATATGGCTTTAATTCAAATAGAGATTGATAACCAAATGATAACTCTCATAAAAGAAGGCACAAATAAGTTACTGGAAGTGGGAAGAGAAAGAAAAAAGATTGTTTCTGGCTTTGGTGATCAGAGAAGGATTACATCATCCAAGAAATAATATGCTTTACTATGCCCCCTATTTACATTAAAGGTTTCTGTATAAATTATTTTGAAACATTTTGCTAATATATATGCAAAAAAATTAAATATATTATTAAATAATCCAAAATTTTAATCAATATGGTTCTCAGACAGTTTAGTTGGAGATTTTCTTTTTGTAAAAATATTCAGATAATTTTTATGACAGTTTACATCGTCTAATGACATGTTTATCTGTACAAATAAAGCAGTTTCTATATTAAAAACAAGAACAAACCAGTTGCCCTCAAGTCAATGCTGACTCATGGTGACCCCATGTGTTGCAGAGTAGGAAGGTGTTCCATAGGATTTTCAAAGCTGTGAACTTTTAGAAAAAAAGATCTCCAGGCCTTACTTCTGAGATGCCTTTGGGTGGGTTCAAACTGTTAACCCTTCAGTTGATAGTTGAGCGCTTAACCATTTGCACCACCTAGTTTCTGTATTACTTCACTCATTTTTCTTCAAGTGTGTAAGCATACTTCAACTCACATACTGGTTTTAGACATTTTCTTGGAAGCAAAGATATGAATCATGAGTCATTGATGTTTTTACTTCACAAACATCCAACGAGCTCTTACTATGTGTCAGACACACTGCTAGGTAATGACGATAGAGTAGTGAACAAAAGAAAAAGTCTCTGATCTTGCAGAGCTTTCACTGTAGTGAGGGAAAGCTGACAATATATAAATAGATAAACAAACAAACACACAAAAATAAATACATATACCTATATTTTGTTGAGTGATGCTAAGAGCCATGAAGAAAAATGCAAAAGGATAAGGCAACAAAGAGTATGACATGGGCATTATTTTATGAAGAGTGATCAAGGAAGACTCCTATGAGGAGATGACAGAATATTCATGGCAGAGGCAGCAGTATTCAGAAATTCAGAAATTATTCAGCAGAATTCAGAAATTCTCAAGTGGAGATATTTTTAGACTATTTGAGAAACAGCAAGGAAGCCTGACGTTCTGGAGTGAACCATGCAGTTGGAAAGAGGTAGGAGATAACATCAAAAAGCAGGAGATTTGGGGCATTGTAGGATTTTAAATATCGCTTGTAATGAAATGGAAAGCCATTAGAGGGCCTTTACAGGAAGAGTCTTATGATCTGATTTACAGTTTTAAATGACTACTCCGCCTGGTGTTGATCACAGAGTATAGATGAATAAAGATGGAAGCAGGGAACCTCACACCATACACAAAAATTAATTCAAGATGGATCATAGCCCTAAATGTCTAAGCTAAATCATTAAAAATTTTAGAAGAAGTATAGGGGATCATTGAGACCTTGGATTAAGCAAAAAAATAAAATGCAGGAAGTATGGTCCAAGAAAGAAAATGTTGATAAGTAGGACCTCATCAAAATTCAAAGCTTTTGCACATCAATTGACACCGTTAAGAAAATTAGAAAGAAAAAACTGGGGAAAAACTTGCAAACATGTATTTGATAAAGGACTTGTGTCCAGAATTTATAAAGAACTCTAACAATAATAAGAAGACGAATAACCCAATCAAAAAATGGGAGGGAGGGACAGAAGATATGAAGAAACATTTCACCAAAGAAAATATATGAATGGCTAATAAGCACATGAAAAGATGCTCAACTTCATTGGGTGTTTTGGAAATGCAAATTAAAATCACAATGAGATACCATTTCACTCCCACCAGAAGGACTATCATGAAAAGAAAGGATGTGGAGAATGGGAACATTTATACATTGCTGGTGGGAATGCAACATGGTGCAGTCACTTTGGAGAACAGTTTGGCACTTTCTCAAAAAGTTAAACATGCAAATATGACCCAACAATTGAACTCCTAGCTATCTGTCCAAGAAAAATCAAAACATAGGCACACACAAAGACTTGCTAACTGATGTGCATTGAAATATTATTCATAATAGTAAAAAATTTGAAACAACCTAAAAGATCATCAACTTGTAAATGCATAGACAAAATGTGGTATATCCACACCAAGGAATATTGTTCAGCAAACTATTGACACACGCTGTATCAGAGATGCACCGCAAAAATTTTATGCTAAGTGAAAGAAACCAGGCACAAGAGACTATATATTGCATGATTCCATTTATGTGAAATGTCCAGAAAAGGCAAATCTAAAGAAACAGAAAGTAAAGTAGTGGTTTCTGGGGTTGGGGGTGGGAATGGAGAATAAATGTAAATGAGCATGAGAAATATTATTGGGGGGGATGGAAATGTTCTAAAATTGATTTATGATGATGTTTGCACCACTAGGTAAAGTCACTAAAATCATTGAATTGTATACATGAAATTTTATGAATTTTATGGTATGCAAAATATACTTTTATAAAGCTGTTAAAAATAGGTAGAAACAGGGAGACTAATTAGGAGGTTCTAGTTGTGGAGTCCCTGGGTGGTGAAAATGTTTAACACGCTTGGCTGCTAACCAAAAGGTTGGAGGTTCAAATTGTTGTAGGGTAAAAACATCACAAAGATTATCAGTAAAGCAAAAGAAAGTTTTATTTGGCATATATTCGAAGAGGTAAAAGTAGGAAATAGACAATCGTGCTGCCAGAGCCATGTCTGCCCAAAGAATATTACAGAATAGGCAAAAGTAGGAAAATGGACAAGCATGCTACTAGAGCCATGTCTGCCCGAGTCCAAGGAAATATTACAAAATCATCAGTATATGCCAACATTACAGAATGGGCAAAATCATTGAAAGCTTTACCTTTTCACAGATTGGCTAGAAATTGTGATCCTATATTTTGAATTGTCCTCTTTAATAATCACTGATACAGGTTTCAGTAACGACAGTCAAGAGGGTCTTCATTGGTCCAACAAATTTTCTATTCACTTAATGCTAATAGAAAAAGATGAGTCGAAAGTCTTTTGTGTTCTATTTGATTGGCTTACATGAAAGTTTCCCTAAAAGATATTTTCCAAGATTATCCTAGCTATTGTCTTTATACCTCAGGGCCCAGTTGATGTGTCCTTGTGAGTCCAGCTCCAGCTGGGTCACATTCTCTATGCTCAAGGACAGGCACTAATGATTCCAATATTATTTCCTAAATCAAAGTTCACCCAGAGGTGCCTTGAAAGAAAGAGCTGGTGATCTACTTCTGTAAGATTACAGCCATTGAAAACCTTATGGTTCACAGTTCTACTCTGACATGTATGGGGTCATATGAGTCAGAATTTACTCAACTGCAACTGGTTTTTTGGTTGTAGTTCAAGGAAGAGATGATAGTGGCTTTGTGCAATGAAGGTAATAATATGTGGTCAAATCCTGGGTATATTTCAAAGTTAGAGTCGACCTAAGGATTTAGTCCTGAATTAGATGTAAAATATGAGCAAGAAGAGTAAAAAATCACTTCAAAATTTTTGCCCTAAAACAAGTGGTAGAATGGAAGTGACATTTATTGAGATGGCAAATAACATGAAGTAAGAGATTTGATCAATGGTAAAACAAAAGTTTGGTTTTAGACGTGTTAAGTTTGAAATGCCTATTAGATAATCAAAGAGCCTGAGAGATTGAGATAGGAAGAAATCCAAGAGTATGGAACCCCTGAGGTGAATTTAAGAGTGTTTCAAGAAAGCGGGAATAGCATATGTTATGATTTGTTTGAGGAAGATGAGAACTGAGAAATAATCTCTGGGTTGGCAACATGATGGAGGTCAATAACTTTCAAGAAGTGAACCAGTGTCTTCATATGTTGAAGTGGTCAGGTTATAAAAGTGGGGTAAGGGTATGAAGAAGACGTTCTTGCCAGGGGACCCAGAGCTCTGTTGGTTTCTAGTTCAGACTCCAATGGGCAGTGTCAGTGACAGACTGAGAGATGGTACTGAAAGTTTCTGGGACTCTGTGGATGTCGCTTGTCTGCTGTTGATGGTGTACTGAGTTACTCCTATATAACCTTCCAGTATGACTCTTAGAGATAAAAATCCAAATTAATGTATGGAATAAGAAATACAGAGGTTTACTCTGTTCTGAATCGATTTCCTACTCCCCTGTTTTTCACAACCTTCCGCCTCTGAGACTTTAAAAATACAGCACTGTCCACATATTATTTCTATTCTTGTGAACCATGTTGAATTCTTAATACCTTAGCATTTACCTTACCTCAAAATTACCTAGAATTGGACATTATTAAAATGAGCCTAAAAACAAGGAATCTTGCTATTTTATCTATCCATATAAAAGTTAAGTCTTGGTTTCAAATTCTACATATAGTTAGAATCCATAAACTGATAATATAGTCATATACATTTTTGGAAAATATAAAAATTCTATTTCTAAGTATAATGCAAAGAGAAATGATTTTATGTAATCATGTAAAGATATGTAATCATGTAAAGATATTTTAAAGATATGCCAGGACAAAATTATGAAACACTGGCATCCCACTATAGGCTAGTCTTTGCCACCAGTATATAAAATCAAGCATTCTGAAATATTTAAGTGATCTTAAATTAATGTAGTGCTAAAATTAGGTATTCAAAGCCAAATGTGAGTATGAGAGCATATTCCAAATTTCTCTGCATATAGATTTACCATTAATATGCTTAAACAAGTAATAAAACATATGTTTATTTATTCCTAGGCAATCCATACATGCATTTTACCAAATACAAATAGAATGTTTGAGGGGAATTCTAGTTGTATCTATAAGCAGAGAAACCTCAGTTCAACCAGAAATTAAAAATATATATATAGTATTAGGATTACTGCCTTTGGTTACTTACTTTTTGCTCTAATCATCATCAAATCAAAACTAATTGGATGAAGAACTATGAATTCCAAAGCAAACTACGATTACTGTTGTTCTTAGTTGCCATTGAGTCAATTCTGACTCATGGTGGCCCAATGTGTGTAGAGTAGCACTGCGCTCCATAGGGTTTTCAAGGCTGTGACTTTTCAGAAGCAGATCATCAGGCCTGTCTTCCAAAAATTATGATTAGCATGATAGAAATATTCTTTTGAATAAATATTTGGAGAGCCACTGTAATGAATGACAAGGATAATGGAGTTAAAAAATTAATACTGAAGCAAACAAAGTTCTTCCAAAATGAATTTCCCACACCTTCACAAAATAATGTTGGGTCTATTCCTCTTTCCCAAACACTCCACTATGTAGTCGCTCTATTCCGAATTTACAGAGGTATCTTTGCTGGAGTGCAAAACTCAGGCAGGCTAATATGTATCATGGATGGTTTTGTAAGTAACTCTGTAAGTGATATCAACAACTCATATTTACCTTTGAATGGTGCAATGGCCTAAGTATTGGTAAGATACACAGTAATCAACTCAACTACATTTGTGGAAAGAGACAATGGAGAAGCTCAATAACATCAGTCAGAACAAGGCCAGGGACCGACTGCAGATCAGACCATCAATTGCTCATATGCAAGTTCGAGTTGAAGCTGAAGAAAATTAAAACAAGTCCACAAGAGCCAAAGTATGACCTTGAGTATATCCCACTGAATTTAGAGACCATCTCAAGATTGGATTTGATGCATTGAACACTAATGACTGAAGATCAGATGATTTGTGGGATGATGATATCAAGGACATCATACATAAAGAAAGGAAAACATCATTAAAAAGAGAGGAAAGAAAGAAAAGACCAAAATGGATGTCAGAAGAGACTCTGAAACCTCCTCTTAAACGTAGAGTAGCTAAAGAGAATGGAAGAAATGATGAAGTAAAAGAGCTGAACAGAAGATTTCAAAGGGCAGTTCAAGACAAAGCAAAGTATTATAATGAAATGTGCAAACAGCTGGAGTTAGAAAACCAAAAGGGAAGAACAAGCTCGGCATTTCTCAAGCTGAAAGAACTGAAGGAAAAATTCAAGCCTCAAGTTGCAATATTGAAGGATTCTACAGGAAAAATATTAAATGACACAGGAAGCATCAAAAAAAAAAAAAAAAGATGGAAGGAATACACACAGTCACTGTACCAAAAAGAATTAGGCAAAATTCAACCATTTCAGGAGGTAGCATATGATCAAAGACCAACGGTATTGAAGGAAGATGTCCAAGCTGCACTGAACACATTGGCGAAAAACAAGGCTTCAGGAATTGACGGAATACCAATTGAGATGTTTCAACAAACGGAAAAACACTGGAAGCAGTCCCTTGTCTATGCCAAGAAATTTGAAAGACAGCCACCTAGCCAACCGACTGGAAGAGATCCATATTTTTGCCCATTCCAAAGAAAGGTGATCCAAGGGAATGCAGAAATTATTGAACAATGTCATTAATATCACACTCAAGTAAAATTTTGCTCAATATAATTCAAAATTGTTGCAGCAGTACATCGACAGGGAACTGCCAGAAATTCAAGCCAATTCAGAAGAGGACGTAGAGTGAGGGATATCATTGCTAATGTCAGATGGATCTTGGCTGAAAGCAGAGACTACCAGAAAGCTGTTTACCTGTGTTTTATTGACTATGCAAAGGCATTCAACTGTGTGGATCATAACAAATTATGGATAACATTTCAAAGATTGGGAATTCCAGAACCCTTAATTGTGCTCATGAGGAACCTGTACATAGACCACAAGGCAGTCGTTTGAACAGAACAAGGGGATACTGAGTGGTTAAAAATCAGGAAAGGTGTGTGTCAGGGTTGTATCCTTTCACCATACTTATTCAATATGTATACTGAGCAAATAATCGAAGCAGCTGTACTATATGAAGAAGAACACAGCATCAGAATTGGAGGAAGACTCATTAACAACCTGCAATATGCAGATGACACAACCTTGTTTGCGGAAAGCAAAGAGGACTTGAAGCACATACTGATGAACAACGAAGACTACAGCCTTCAGTATGGATTACACCTCAACATAAAGAAAACAAAAATTCTCACAACTGGACCAACAAGCAACATCATGATAAACAGAGAAGATACTGAAGTTGTCAAGGATTTCATTTTACTTAGATCCACAATCAAATGCCTTTGGAAGCAGCAGTCAATAAATCAAACCATGTATTTCATTGGACAGATCTGCTGCAAAAGACTTCTTTGAAGTGTTGAAAAGCAAAGATGTCACTTTTAGGACTAAGGAGATTCTGAACCAAGCCTTGGTATTTTCAACCACCTCATATGCACGTGAAAGCTGAAAAATGAGTAAGGAAGCCTGAAGAAGAATTGATGCCTTTGAATTACTGTGTTAGTGAAGAATATTGAATATACCATGCATGGACTGCCAGAAGAATGAACATATCTGTCTTGGAAGAAGTACAGCCAGAATGCTCCTTAGAAGTGAGGTTGGTGAGACTTCATCCCACGTAGTTTGGACATGATATCAGGAGGGATCAGTCCCTGGAGAAGGATATCATGCTTGGTAAAGTAGAGGGTCATCGAAAAAAAGGAAGACCCTCCATGAGACGGATTGACACAGTGGCTACAACAATGGGCTCAAATATAGCAAGCATTATGAGGATGGCACAGGACCAGAAAGCATTTCGTTCTGTTGTACCTAGTGTCGCTGTGAGTCGGAATCGACTCCTTGGCACCTAACAACAACAATCTCTAAGACAGGAGCCTGCCACCACGGAATCCATACTCGGTGCAGAGCAGCTCAGATGAGAGGGCCTTATGTAGAGAAATGATGATAGCCCGTTTCCTAAGCAGCTGCTGCGCAATTAGGGAACATAAGCTGAGTGGGCAGAAGAACCCTCTTAAGGAGTTACTGAAGCACAACATTCAGATTAGGGAGCATAGCTGTGGACTCCTGGGAGCAAGACTGGCAGAGTCCATAGCTCTTTTCTATCCTAGCTGTCAGGCAGACAGTGAGCGGAAGCAGCAGGGTGACAGACCACCACTTCAGTGACTAGCAGAAGGCTACCTATCATTAAGGACTTGGAAATATAAAAATCGCTGTACAGAAACACACAGCTCTAGAGTCAGGAGAATTCCTTTCTGTAGACCCAGATCAAGGCATCTGGCAATCTTTTTATTCAAATGATAGATACGTTCTATCAGAAAATGTGATTCAAGGATCTAACCCAGAAAAACAATTGATTATAAAATCATTAAAAATTTTACAATCTCTACATATGAGACAACCACATTTAAATAGTCAGAAAAATAGTGGCAAAATAGTTTTTCTCACCCCCAAAAAATATTCCATATGGTGTAAAAGATGTTTTTATCAAAAGGGAAGGTATAATTTATAAAGTTAGACAGAAAACGTCAGAAATCTTGCCACTGCCATTTACCATCTCTGTAAGCTTAGATAACTTTCTTAACCTCTCCCTGAGCCTCGATTTTCTCCTGTTTAAAGTGGGAATAATAATTGTTCTAATTTTTTATTATTTTGATTATTAACTATTTTAAATATGCCTTGAGATATGGTAGGCATTAAATCCATGGATGTTGTAATAATTAATACTCATTAGGAAAAAGGTATTCTTTATATATGCAAAACATTTTCTCTGTTAGAAAATGCTTTTACTCATATTCTTGGGAACTAGAGAGAATAAACTTTCTCATTCCCATTTTATAGATGGAGACTCTAGGGTTCAGCAATAGTGACTTGCCCAAGCTTATAAATGGTAGACACTGCACTGAAAATCATATCTCCTGACGTCAATTCCACTGTTCTTTGTCATGTAAACACTCATAAAACACGCATTAAATATATTTAGAATTTTTGATGAATGTTTTGTTATATATATTTTCACCACAATAAAAAAATTTTTAATATAGGTTCTGAAAAATATATATGTTTAGAATTATATTTAAATGATATATTTTCAAATGTGTTTTGATAAATGTTGATAATACAGAAGAGTATGAAGTGCTAATACAAGAAATACACTGAAGGACCCACCACGCAGATTTTGTTTTAAATTCTCTCTTCCTTTTCTTCTCCCCACCCCTTCTCAAAACATTACCCTCCACTCATAGAGGCAAATATTACCATGTATTTAGTGTGTTTCCTTCCACTCTGTGTTTATATGTTTATATTTGGTGTGCTCAAATAATCATCAATAGAATTATATTGTACAAATACTCTACAACTTGCTTTCTCATCTTAACTGCTGAGTAGCATTCTGTACTGTGATTAGAAAGGCCTGGCTATCTACTTCCGGAGTACAGTTCTACTCTGACATACATGAGTCACCGTGAGTTGGAGCTGAATCAATGGCAATTGGTTTGGTTTGGTTAGCTTATAGGCTGATATCAATGTACCAATTACATGCATATGTAATTGATTTTTTTTTCTTGCTTTTTCTGTTGTTGAGATTTCTACTTTTATGGCTTTATGGGCAGAAAAGATGCTTTGTAATATTTGGATGTTTTGGATTTTGTTAAGGCTTTCTTTATGACCTAATATGTGGTCTATTCTGGAGAATGTTCCATGTGCATTGGAAAAGAAAGTATACTTG
>NW_004444247.1:911404-924197 GCF_000243295.1 Trichechus manatus latirostris
TCTAATTCTGAAATTTTATTGTTAATCTTCTGGATTTCTGATTCTGTCTCTCTATGGATTCTTGCAGCCTGTTAAATTTGTCATTATGCTCTTCTCTAATCTTTTTAATTTCCTCTGTTGTGTGTTCTGCGTTTTGCTTAATTTCCTTCCTAATTTCTAGAAAAGTTCCGTATATTAATCTTTTGTATTCTGCCTCTGGTAATTCCAAGAAATTTTCCTCCTCTGGAAGCCATCATGGATTGCCTCTTTATATGATTTGATATTGACTGTTGTCTCTGAGCCATCAATAAGTTATTATATTTATTTATTTTATGTTTGCTTACTGTGTCCTAGCTTCTTGTTTTGTTTTGATATGCCCAAATAGGCTTCTTGTATGAGCTAGTTTGGTTATTGGAACCTCTGAAGCTCTAATGTCCTGTCACCAGGTGGTTAGATCTGTTACTAGGTATGTGAGCTCAGGACTCCACCCACTCCTCCTCTATGGATTCAGCTCAGGTGTCCAGGTAGCTGGCCACCAAGTGTGTGGTGTAGGCTCTCACTTACAGTCCTAGACAGGCATGTGTAATTGGTGTAGGCACAGGCATCTGGTTGCAGCAGGGGAACACACTCTGAGCAAGGCAGGGGGTTGACGGCCACCCCCAAGTACCCAAAGTGTCCAGGAGGAAGGCATGTCCCTGTTCCCTAGAGCGAGTGGGTGGGCAGATTTTGCAGCCGGAATATGTGCACCTAATACTGTTGTCTGTAAGTACTGGGGGCAACTCTTATTCATGGCCTCCTATCGCAGGTGGCTAGGTGGCATGGGTGGAGCCACCAGTCCTCAGGCCCCTGATGTGGGTAGGTGAAGACCCTGCTTAATCGGCAGAGCAGTGTCAAATGTCAAGAACCTGCCACTTCACACCTGAAACAGTTGAAGTTAGACTTCCGGTATATACCCTGTTGTACTGCGGTAATGAGGGCCTACGCTGCTGAGATGGGCCCACACAAGTCTATGCAGGGGGAAAGGCACTCAAAGTCCGTGGATCCATTATGCCTGTGCCTAGGCAATGGAGCTGTGCCTACCCTGGGTTCCTGGCTTATGGGAGCCGGCAGTTTATTTTTTCCTGTTTGTTTATTTGTTCACTCTCCAAGGCAGGAGGAATGGCTCCAGGCATGTGACAGTACCTACTTCTGGCCCAGGGGACTCAACAATTGCTGAAGCCAGTCTGGGACCCAATGCCGAGCAGGGCACAGGGAGGTAAATGGAAGAGAGTTTTTTCCCTAAGGGGGATGTTTTTGATCCATGCGGTAAGCCATACGCAAGTACTTATCTTTCGCCGATGAGGGCTGCTTCTCACTGGTTCCGGGTGGCCGTGTAGAGTCTCTGGTGCTGGGTCTCCCCCAGTGCAGAAAACACGCCTCCTGAGCACCGCTGCTTGCCTCCCTCACTGCTCACCCCTGAGTGGATCAGGCCTTAAGGGCTCAGGCTCTCGCCGGGTCAGGTCTGGCAACTCCTCGCTGCTTCCGAACCGTCTCTTCCTCCCTCTGCCACTCAGTCCAGTTCCTCAACTCTGCCTTTGATGTTCAGGGCTACCAGACTGCCATTTATAATCTATTCACTTGTTTTTTCAGGTCTTTGTTGTAAGAGGGTCCATCGGAAGAGTCTGACTACTCTGCCATCTTGGCCCCACCTCCTACATGCGTATGTAATTGTAGAGTATGTACCATAAGACTAGAATGTTTATCCTATACTTACTGGCAATAGTGTTCTCTTCCAAAGGATACATAGAGAAGTTAATAGTGCTGCCTAAATAATCTATATTCATACTTAATTTTGCTTGATTTATTTTATTCTAAGACAATATGTTAAAACCTTCAAATAGGTTGGTGTATTTTTTATTTTAATTTTGTATATTTTATCTTATATATTTCAAAAATAAGCCCTTAGATTTGTAGAAGTGTAAGATTGCTATATATTTCTCTTGAATTTTGACTTTTATTATTACAGAGTATCTTAGTTAATCCTATGGTTTATCAGAATGTGGAATTTTATTTTATTCTATATCTCATACTGTCTCATAATCTTCTAGTCATTTAGTTCGTTGGGTAGATATTGCCTTCCATCCCTGATCATTCAAATTTTATATATCTTTTTGCTTTTGGTGTTGCTCTGGTAAGCCATATACATGTAATTTGCAAGAATCTAGTCTTAGTCTCTTCTAATGAATGAATTTAATCCACTTACATTTACTGTTATTGTTAATATATATGTACTTATTTCTAATGTGTTTTATTAAAATTGTTATGTTTTGTTTTGTTCATTGTTTTTTCTGCACTCTATTACTTTGTTTTCATGGAAAACCCTTAGAATTTAATATCCATATTTAATTTTTATATTTCACTCACAAATTTAAAGTTGGTCCATATTCATTCGTCATCCTCTGCAAGACAACTAATTCAAATATCTTCTATTTATAGTTTTGCCATTAAATTTTGGTTTTAAATAATCCCAAACTTTCATTATAATGTTTTTTAGCTCACAACATGTTTAGGTTTAACCGTTTCCTCTTTCAACCAACTCTTTCCTTGTAGGTTCATTTTTTCTTCTTGTTGAAGCATGTTTGTTCTTTAGTGGTTATTTCAAGGAGAATCTGTGAAAAGTTAACTCTCTTTACCTTTAATTGGTTGCAAATGTTTTTATGTCTCCACACTATGTTTTTACTCAATTTTTCTAAGGTTTCAAATATTGGTTCTGGAAATGGCAATTGCTTGTTGCAGAGCAGACAAATGAATACATTACTGAGTTATTTGGGACACAAAACACAAGTATTTACAAAAAAACTTTTTATGATAGCAAATAAAGCATACATACTTTCAAGGGCCTTTTAAAATCAGCTCAGTTATATAACAAACTCAAATGTTATTTTTTATTTTTTATTTTTTTTGCTTTTAAATGGTTGTTGAAACCATTTAAAAGCTTTTTACAAAAAAACTAATAAAATTGCTTTTTTCTTTATTCCATGGAATCAATGTTCAAATTTTATCATGAAACATGACAGTGTATTTGCACAAGCAAATGGTTTAAAAAATTCTGAGAAGTTTGAAAGCTTCTTCCAATGTGCATCACAAAATTTCTTCATTGCAGTTAGATTAAATTTGCTCAGCTTTATTGATCTGTGTTTTCATTCAGGGTTAGTAGTTCCTTTCCACGTGAAAAATATTAATAACAGATATATTAGTTCTGCATTCATAATCATAGAAATGTATATTTATTAAGATCTCAGTATTTGGTTGCTACATAAGTTATGTCTCCATAGATATTGGAAGAAACATTTGCAGTACCAATAATATCTTTGCTTTTAAAGATATTACTATTCAGTTACTTAAAAATGTATATCCTTGTCTTGAGTGGCTCAGTGGTTAAGAGCTCAGCTGCCAACCAAAACATTGGCAGTTCTAATCCACCAGCTGCTCTTTGGAAACCCTATGGGGCAGTTCTACTCCGTCCTATAGAGTCACTATGAGTTGGAACCCACTCAACAGGAACAGGTTTTTTTGTTTTTTTGTCTTGAGTGAATATCAGACACATACAAATGATAGGCAAACATATATAAATGGTGTAAATCTAGCTACTTTATGCTACAGGAATGCAAATTGCAACACAAGTTCTGCAAAATTGCAATAATGTAGGAGATGCTACTCTGTGTGAACCAGGTGCTAGTGAGAGTCTCACTGGCTAGTTGTATTTTTCTCCTGAAATATTAGCTTTGAGTGTTATCTGGAATGTTTCTGTCTTAATCTTGGAGTATGTGTTGGCCAGTCTTATTGTAACTGTCATTGTTGGATATACATGGTACAAATTTAACAATTCAGTAATGAATAAACAGTTAACAAATGACTACACAAGTGGTCACATTGCCACGGTAGGTTAAACAGAGCAGAAGAAGTTGGAGTGGGATCAGGTCACATGCCAGGTTTTGTTTTGTTTTATTTTCCCCCAGTGAATCTATTCCCATTACCAGATATCAGAGGATGTCATGAAGGAAAATCAGCAGAAACCCTTGGGGCTGTAAGCTTTCAAAAGATGAGATTGACATCAGGGTCCATCTGTCTAGACCACTTTAGGAACACTCCTCCTCTTCAATTTACTATATATTTCTTACTTTGATACCTTCCATTTAACCAATTCTCTCTTTTCCAAATTAAGTGCACTTAGATTTAATGATAGAGCTTTCTCCTCACCATATGGAACAACTAGAAAGCCTCTTGAAACCTGACCACTTGTGCCTTCTTTTAGATGATGAAGCCTGTGTCAGGATTGCACAATGTATCTAATATCCAAGAGCGCATCCAAACAAATAGGAGAGTTCTTTATTTCCTTCAAGTGTGTTGAGTTAATGAATGATGTAATCTTTTGATTGGTTGGCTTCCTTTAAGAAAAACATACCTTCAGAGAAGGGTTTATTTAAATAAAAGGGGCATGGGTACAGTTTCTCAATCACCTTTTCCAATATAACATGCGGATTACAAGTGAAAGATGTAGCAGCTTCAAATGCAAAAGAAAACTTTTTCCTCGCACTTCTTACAGGTTTACTGCAAGGTGTTCAATTTGCTGAAAGAGACACTCAATTCTACTTTGTAAACAAAAACATATGTGCATATAGCAATATGCATATTACATATAGGGCATATTTTACCCTACAAATTTGGTGATCGGCAAACTACAACCCACGGACCCGCCAAATGTTTCTATAAAAGAAGTTTTACTGGAACACAGTCATATTCATTCTTTACATGTTGTCTATGGCTGCTTTTGCACTATAATGGCAGAGCTGAGTAGCTGTGACAGACTACATGGCCCGCAAAGCCTAAAATATTACTGTCTATCCCCTTAAGAAAAAGTTTGCCAAGGCTCGCGCTAACTGGTTATTTTTAATTGAGTGTAGAGAGTATATTTGCATAATCAATAAGCTCTCATGTTCCTTGCTTCTGTAACTAAGGCTCATTTCTAAATATTTTCAGAGGATATAAAATAATTATACTGAGGTCAATACTCTTTTTTTCTTTTTTTTCCCTGTAAGCATTCTTTGTGCGGTAGCACATGGTTCACTTAATGAGAATCTGAAGGAGCTAGCATCATTTCCAAGGAGTGCCTGACTTGAACTTTTCATTCAATAAAGATCCAGTTAGTATCTATATTGGACAGGTTTTGAATATGTAAAGGTACATATCAGCAGCTCACTGAGCCTAATGAATGTTTAGTTATTGATTAAGTAAGGGTGCGTTTGACATTCAAGAACCATTGATGAGCTCAGAAATGGGTAGTCTAAATTCCAAGATTAGATTAGGGAGAAAATGTTCAGATGACATTAACATTGATTTTTTTTTTTTTAGTAACCATTTGCATGATAATGTTTATTTTTGCCAAGTCAATAAAAAAGAGGCTATAACAATGATTTAATTGGATAATGATCCCTTGAAAAGATTTATAATCTAAAATATTTTCATTATTTTGAGAAAAATCAAATCTTTTTGGTTGCTATATATTTGGTACTTAAATAAGACACCATTGCAATAAAGGACCATGATGATTCTTATAGAAGGAATCAAGGAAATGATCAAACATTTAACATAGTAAAGGAATATGAGAAATATAATCAACTCTACAGTTTCAATGTCATTGACATTGACAAGGTTGATCAGCATGGTTTCTTTGCTCACCAGTTCATGCAGCATAATGATTCAGTTTATTCTGGTCAAGAGTCTTAATCCACTAGATCTAAATTAAAATTAAAAAAAAGGGAAGGGGAGTAAGATTAGAGTTAACCAGAGGCATTAATTTGTCACAGAGGGTAAGGATAAGGTGAGTGTAATACATAAGGAGCAAGGCTAACAGATTGGAAGATATTTCAGCATTCTACTTGACTGATGGAAACCCTGGTGGCATAGTGGTTAAGAGTTCAGCTTCTAACCCAAAGATTGGCAGTTTGAATCCACCAGCCGCTCCTTGGAAACTCTATGGGACAGTTCTACTCTGTCCTATAGGGTTGCTATGAGTTGCAGGCAACTCGACGGCAGGGGGTTTGGTTTGGTTACTTGACTGATGTCACTGGATAATAGGAATTTCATTAGTTCAGATCAGTAATTCTCAACTCTGGTCCCACTTTAGAAGTACCTGGAGTGCCATTAAGTAATATCAATTATTAGGCCCCACTTTAGTTCAAATATACTAGAATTGCTAGGGGTGGGGTTCAAGAATAGTTTCTTCAAAGGTGATTGCAATGAGTATCCAAGTTGAGAACCACTGAATAGACTAAGAACATGAAGCAGATTTTCCCTTCAGATAAGGGAAAAATTGGACATAAATGTAAATTTTTAGGAACTTTTCCTGGTAAGATTATTAATAATATTCTATAAAAGAAGGCCATGATTCTTAGCTCTTAGTTGTTTAATGAATTTATTTAACCCTTCCATGCTCACCTGTACCTCTAGGGACCAATTAATTTTTCTGCCTCTGAAGGTTTATTGGGAAGCTACTGCATCACAGACAGTGTGTGCTGCCTCAATGCAGGGGCCTTTATGACTGTTTGAAACAGAAGAGACAGGCATGTGTCACAAATTACTGTTTTTGCAGGGTACTATATGAGGTATCTGAATTTTTGGTAGGAAAAATAGAAATTCTGAAAATTTTAATTTGTTACAAATATGTACCAGTAGACCCCAATGGGGACTCTAAGGTATAATTAGAGGCACTTCATGCTGTCGTTGTTATTAGGTGCCCTCAAGTCGGTTCCGACACATAGCAACATTATGTACAACAGAATGAAACACTGCCTGGTCCTGCACCATCCTCACAACAGTTGCTATGTTTGAAGACACTGTTGTAGCCACTGTATCAATCCATCTCATTGAGGGTCTTCCTCTTTTTCACTGATGCTCTACCTTATCAATCATGATGTCCTTTTCTCGGGACTGGTCCCTCCTGATAAGACGTCCAAAGTAGTTGAGATAAAGTCTCACCATCCTCGCTTCCAAGGAGCACTCTGACTGTACTCTATCCAAGACAGACTTATTCATTCTTCTGACAGTCCATGGTATAATCAATATTCTTCACCAACACCATAATTCAAAGGTATCAATTCTTCTCCAATCTTCTTTATTCATTTCCCAGCTTTCTCATGTATATGAGGAGATTGAAAATATCATGGCTTGGGTCAGGTGCACCTTAGTATTTAAAGTGACATCTTTGCTTTTTAACATTTTAAAAAAGTCTTTTGCAGCAGATCTATCCAATGCAATACATTGTTTGATTTCTTGACTGCTGCTTCCATGGGCATTGATTATGGGTCCAAATAAAATGAAATCTTTCACAATTTCAATATTTTCTCTGTTTATCATGATGTTGCTTATTGGTCCAGTTGTGGGGATATTTGTTTTCTTTATGTTGAGGTGTAATTCATACTGAAGTCTGTAGTCTTTGTTCTTCATCAGTTCGTGCATAAGTCCACTTCACTTTCAGCAAGCAAGGTTGTGTCATCTGCATTTTGCAGATTGCTAATAAGCATTCCTCCAATTCTGATGCCACATTCTTGTTCATATACTCCAGCTTCTGGAAGTATTTGCTCAGCGTACAGATTGAATAAGTATGGTGAAAGGATACAATTCTGACATACACCTTTCCTGATTATAGACTACGTAATATTCCCTTGTTCTGTTCCAACGACTGCCTCTTGGTCTATGTACAGGTTTCTCATGAGCACAATTAAGTATTCTGGAATTCCCATTCTTTGCAATCTTATCCATAATTTGTTATGATCCACACAGTTGAATGCCTTTGCATAGTCAATAAAAAAACAGGTAAACAGCTTTCTGGTATTTTCTGCTTTCAGCCAAGATCCATCTGATATCAGTAATGATATCCCTTACTCCACGTCCTCTTTTGAATCAGCTTGAATTTCTGGCAGTTTCCTGTTGATGTACTGCTGCAACCCCTTTTGAATGCTCTTCAGCCAAATTTTTACTTGCAAGTAATATTAATTATATTGTTAGATAATTTCTGAATTCTGTTGGATCATGTTTCTTTGGAATGGGCACAAATATGGATCTCTTCCAGTCAGTTGGCCAGGTAGCTGTCTTTCAAATTTCTTGGCAGAGACAAGGGAGCACCTCCAGCACTGCATCCATTTGTTGAAACATTTTAATTGGTATTCCATCAATTCCTGGTGCCTTGTTTTTTACCAATGGATTCAGTGTCGCTTGGACTTCTTTCTTCAATACCGTCGGTTCTTGATCATATGCCACATGCTGAAATGGTTGAACATCCACCAATTATTTTTGGTACAGTAACGCTGTGTATTCCTTCCATCTTCTTTTGATGCATTCTGCATCATTCAATATTTTGCCCATAGAATCCTTCAAAATTGCAACTCGAGGTTTGAATTTTTCCTTCAGTTCTTTCAGCTTGAGAAATGCCAAGCATGTTCTCCCCTTCTGAATTTCTAACTCCAGGTATTTGCACACTTCATTATAATACTTTACTCTGTCTTCTCAAGCCACCCTTAGAAATCTTCTGTTCAGCTCTTTTACTTCATCATTTCTTCCATTCGTTTTAGCTACTGGACGTTCAAGAGCAAGTTTCAGAGTTTCTTCTGACATTCATTTTGGTTTCGTCTATCTTTCCTATCTTTTACATGACCTTTTGCTTTTTCATGTATGATGTCCCTGATGTCATCCCACAACTCATTTCATCTCCAGTCATTAGTGTTCAATGCAATAAATCTATTCTTGAGATGGTCTCTAAATTCAGGTGGGATATACTCAAGGTAGTACTGTGGCTCTTGTGGACTTGTTTTAATTTCCTTCATCTTCAATTTGAACTTGCTTATGAGCAATTGATGGTCTGTTCCACAGTCAGCCCCGGCCTTGTGCTGACTGATAATATTGAGCTTTTCCATTGTCTCTTTCCGCAGATGTAATAGATTTGATCCATCGGAACATGTAATGTACAAAGTATGAATCTAGGAAAATTGGAAGTCGTCAAAAATGAAATGGACTGCATAAGGATTGATATCCTAGGCATAAATGAGATGAAATGGACTGGTATTGGCCATTTTGAATCAGACAATCATATGGTCTACTATGCCAGCAATGACAGATTGAAGAGGAATGACATTGCATTCATCGTCAAAAAGAACATTTCAAGGTCTATCCTAAAGTACAATGCTGTCAGTGATAGGATAATATCCACAGCCTACATGGAAGACGGGTTAATACAATTATTATTCAAATTTACTAACCAACCACTAATGCCAAAGATGAAAAAATTGAAGATTTTTACCAACTTCTGAAGTCTGAAACTGATCAAACATACAATCAAGATGCATTGATAATTACTGGCGATTGGAATGCAAAAGTTGGAAACAAAGAAGAAGGATCGGTAGTTGGAAAATATGGCCTTGATGACAGAAACGTAGCTGGAGATCGCATGATAGAATTTTGCAAGACCAAGGACTTATTCATTGCAAATACCTTTTTTCAATAACATAAACGGTGACTGCCTGGTGGCACAAGGGTTAAGAGCTCAGCTGCTAACCAAAAGGTAAGCAATTCAAATCCACCAGCTGCTCCTTGGAAACCCTATGGGGCAGTTCTACTCTGTCCTAAAGGGTTGCTATGAGTCGGAGTCGACTCCATGGCAACCAGTTTGGGTTACTTTTTTTTTTCTTTTGGTATACATATGGTACTTCATATGTACCACTCAACACTTAAGGTAAGCTTGTGGGAGGGACAAGAAAAAAATATCCATACTACCTGCCAAAAATCCAGACACACTCAATGATTCAGCATGCTTCCATTAATGAAAACAGATGGTATCAACAAAAAATTTAAAGCAGAAAATAATTGGTTTATGAAAGGGTTAAACTGAGTAGTCAGTCAGCTTTCTCGTAGAAGACAAGTAGACACAATAGCCAAGACATGACATATTTGTACTGGGGCTCTGAAAATTGTAAAATCTGACATCATTAATTGATTTTTGATTGGCATTGCATATTTGGGTTCTGTCCTTCCGAGAATGATAGGCTCGTACGTGGTGACCTCCATGTTAAAAATTTGTTGAAAATAAGCTTTAAGACAGGCAATGTCTTTTTTGCTTTTATGGTCAAACAAAGGTATTTGTGAAAGATGACATTGTAAAATAAGGCTAATTAAAGCCTTAGTTTTTAACAAGACTGATCTTTCATTGATGTCTACTCTTTAAGGGAGGTTCATGTAAAATATATTCTAATAGTTTAGATGAATTTTCCCAGTGTGTCTTAAGTAGCTTAATAAAAATATTCAGGAAATCTGTTGAGATTATTTATTTAGTTATGGAAACTGAAAGCTTTGGAAGACAGAAAGTTGCGACTCTCCCAAAGTATGGCTTAGTACTAATTTTTTTCTTAGCTCTCAGAATGGACTGAGCCAAGTTTTGCAAATTAAATATGCATATATATATTTATATACCGTGGACTGCCAAAAGAACGAATAAGTCTGTCTTGGAAGAAGTACAACCAGAATGTTCCTTAGAAGCTAGGATGGAGAGACTACATCTCACATACTTTGGACACGTTATCAGGAGGTATCAGTCCCTGGAGAAGGACATCATACCTGGTAAAGCAGAGGGTCAGCAAAAAAGAGGAAGACCCTCAACGAGATGGATTGACATAGTGGCTGCAACAATGGGCTCAAGCATAACAATTGTGAGATTGGCGCAGGCCCGGGCAGTGTTTCGTTCTGTTGTACGCAAGGTCGCTATGAGTCGGAACTGACTCGACGGCACCCAACAACAACATATATATTTATATATATAAATAATTGTAATTCTCATATATCTTCATATAGAGAGAGTAGGTAATTCTAGATGTCAGTGAGCATTCATGTATCCAACTTCCAAGAGGTAGCAATAGACATTCTATAAAATAACTGGCCTGTAATCCTAAAAAATTTCCAGGTCATGAAAGACAAAGAAAAGCTGAGAAACTATTCCAGATTAAAGGAGATTAAAGATATAAGACAATTAAATGCAATGCATTATTATGGATTAGATCCTATACCAGAAAAATTAATATGCTAAAAGAATATTTGGGGACAATTGCAAAATTCGAATTTGTGTAGTAGGTTAACGAATAATACTGTTAAAATAATAAATTTCCTAACTTTTCTATTCACACTGTGGCTAAGTATTAGGATATTCTCAGGAAGTACATAGGGAGATAGGTAGACAGATAGACAGGTAGGTAGATAGAGAGATAGATAGACAGAAAGAAAGATGACAGATATAGGTATTTAGGAAAAAGGTGATAAAGCAAATGTGGCAAAATGTTAACAACTGGTGGATCTAGTTGAAGGGTATATGGGCATCCTTCGTTCTTCCCTTGCAACTTTTCTGTGATTTTGAAATCATTTAAAAATAGTAAGTTTAAAAAAATGGTTATTAAACAGTGTATATGGCAGGCACTGTTCTAGGTGAACAAGAAAATAATGTAGCTAAAATCATGATGGGTGAAAACAGATAAAAAAAATAGATTAAGTAAATAAGGAAAATCATTACAGATAGTGATACTGTGAAAGAAATGTAATGGGGTGATGCAATGATGTGGTGGAAAGAATTGCAGTGGAGGGGGTTATTTCTAAATGTTAATACAGGAAGGTTTCTCAGAGAAGATGATATTTAGCTGAGCTAATTATTGGGAGATCATGGAATAAAAAGCATCCTGACAGAAATCCTTGAGGTTGGACAACACTTTGTAAAGTCAAGAAACAACGAAATACCAGTGTAACTAGAGCTTAATGAAATACCAGGGAGTTCATAAAAGACTGAGGTTAAAGTTTAGGTCATTCTGCTTACCTGAACTATATTGGAGTAAGACATTTTGTTCCATTAAGAACCTCAGGCTAAGACAATTCTGGATCCCAGAGAGCTAGAGGTCAAGGTGCTGCCATGAAGGACAATCCTTAGGTGAACTGATCAGCCAGAATAGAATGAAATACATATTTAAGATTAATATGGGTCTTTATTAAACAGAAAGGTAAATGTCGTTTGGCCTCCCTCTTCTGGAGAACAGGCTACAACTGAATTGTTTCCTTTGACTTAAAGCTTCCTGTTCCCCATAGAAATTAAGTAAAATAATATGTTGGGCTTGAATTTTAAAAGCCCTAATTAAGTTTTGTAAAGCATTTCCTTATAACATATAATTTTGCCCAGAGATTATTTATGGACCAAGAAAAAAAAAAAAAGGACAAAGAATAGATTTTTTTAGGTTCCCTCCCCTTCTTTTTTTTCCTTCCCCACTCTATTTACCTAGAAGACAGCAGCAATTCAAAAAAAAAAGAAAGTGAGATGGGAGTAGTAGACATAACTTTCTTCTTCTGACTCTTGGATCAAAGGATAAATGATATGTGAGTGTCTCTTAACCTTCCTCAGAGGCTGATGAGTGGAAAAGGTAAGGGATTCTCAAGAAATCTTAACATGGATATGATTTCTAGATCTTCTCCATTTTGAAGTAGTTGTATCAATGTTTTTGATCCTTCACTGGGTGAAGCCTGATGTGTGAAGTGATAACCACTGTCATAGCTGCAGGACAATGGACAACAGGAATTTCTTGCTTTACCCAACCTGTGGTGGTGCTGCTCCACCATCTTCTTTGTATATTAAGGTCATTGTTATGAAATATATATATATATATATATACACATATATACTTAATTTGGCATTTGTTATTACAGATATTTGCTTTCTTCTACACATTATCTCAACTCTAAAATAATTATTAACACC
>NW_004444247.1:924297-950013 GCF_000243295.1 Trichechus manatus latirostris
TCTAATTTTAATTATATATTACAATTGAATATAATTAAATTAATAATTTAATACAATTATTAAATTTTATTTTTTCATATTAGCTATATATACACATATATACTTAATTTGGCATTTGTTATTACAGATATTTGCTTTCTTCTACACATTATCTCAACTCTAAAATAATTATTAACACCTTTCTATATGTTTACCTTAAGAAATTTACTACTATGTAGTTGAATTTTATAAATAAACATACGTAAAATCTCTTGACAAATACAAATATATTTATTCCTTATTATTTGCACAAGCAAAATAAATCACACCTATGCAGGGGGATAGGAGAGGGTGATTAGTACTATCTTTATAGCAAACGCTGGAGGGGAAAGGATGAAAAGGCAGAGCTGGAACAAGGCCTGAGAGGGTGGGTGCAGTGGGATATCATAATGAGACTCTGGAAATGTTGATGAAAATGATGGGTTTAACTTAGGGAAAAAAAAAGACATAATGTTATTTGGTCCTTGACTACCTCTCTGTCCTCATCACCTACTCTTCCTGCTTTGCTCACTCCACTTTAACCACCTGGGTCACTGGCTGCTCCTTGAACGTGCCAAAGACCTCCCCCAATAGAGCCTTTCATTTGCTGTCCTGGGAACTCTTTTCCTCCAGAAGTTTACAGGACTATCTCCCTCAGTTCATTCCAGTCTCCAGTTATCTCCTCCTTTGAGCAGGCTTTCTTAAACATTCTATCAAAATTAGTAATGTTATCCTTCCCTATCTCTTTGTTGTTGTCAGTTGCCGTCGAGTTAGCTCCGACTCATGATGACCTTATGTATAACAGAAGGAAAAGTTACCCAATCCTGCCCCATCTCCATGATCTTTGATATGTTTGAGCCCATTGTTGAGGCTATTGTGTCAGTCTATCTCATTGAGGGATTCCCTCTACTTTCCAAACATGATGCCCTTTTCTAGCTATTGGTCTTTCCTGATGATGTGTCCAACACAAAGTCTTACCATCCTTGCTTCTAAACAGCATTCTAGTTGTATGTCTTCTAAGACTGTTTTGTTCATTCTTCTAGCAGTCCATGGTACATTCAATATTCTTTGCCAAAAGCACAATTCAAACGCATTAATTCTTGTTCTGTCTTCTTTACTTTTTGTCCAGCTTTTGCATGCAAACGAGGTGATCAAAAAATGGTGGCTTGGGTCAGGTGCACCTCTGTCATCAAAGTGACATCTTTGCTTTTGAGAACTTTAAAGTGGGTTTTTTTTTTTTTTGCATTCTATCATCTTACTCTGAATTATTTTTTTAATTGAGACTACTTATTACCACCTGTAATTTTATTCATCTGTTAATTTTTTACTGAAGGATATTGTCTGTTCCCTGCCTTATACTGTGGATTCTCGGCAGGCAGCAACTTTGTTGGTTTCATACACCACCACAATTCCCATTCAGAGAACACTGTCTGGTGCATACAAGGCACTCAACACATTTATGTAGAATGAAGAAGGAATGAATTCTCATGTCATCAATAATAAAAGGAACTTATTTAATAAAAATAAACAATAGTATTGCCCATGTTTTCAGCCTCAGGGAAGTCAATAATGTAAGTGGGTTCCAGAAAGCTGAAATAGAAGAATCGACCCAACAGAAAAAGACCTGTTTCTCTTAGAAATTAAGGCTTAGTAGCATTTTCCAGGCCTGAGATATAAGATTCGTGTCCTGGCATGCAATTTTAGTATTTTCAAATTCCTTCATACTCTAATATACGTCTGCTGTGAACTTGGAACACTCTGTTCTAGATGGCAAAGAGTAGCTTTGGAAACAGGATACGATGAATGAAAAAGAGAAATTAGGAATATGTTCTTGAGTCATCATTGAAGGAGGACTGGTCTACTTTATCCCTCAGGTGATAAAATTGAAAGTTAAGCTGGACAAAACTATATTAAAAAAAGAACTGATAATGAAAAAATGATCCTTCTGTTTGGGAACCAGCCCTTGGTGGAGTGGTTTGTTTCAGGTGTTAACCTTTATCAATTGTAGTTTAAAGCAGTCCCTACTTTATATACACATTTGGAATTATTTTGGAAACATTTAATCCCTCAAATCAGTTGCTCTACAACTTTTCTCTTATATTTTGTTTATACATAATAGTCTTCTTTTAATTTAGAGTTAGTTTTGCAGGTGATTTTCTAGCATTACATTGCATACTAGAGAGTTTCGGATTCAGGTTACTCATCTTTACATTCTCCACAGCATGCTTCACACTGTTTTTTATATGACAGGGTATCAGCAATAGCTATTGAGCTATAATTGTAATACATTTAAAACTTATTTTAATATAATTATTGTATTTTAATATAATAATATTTTAATATAATTATGTTTTAATATAATATTGTAATACAATTATTAAATAATATAGTCATTTAATATAACTCTAATTTTAATTATATATTACAATTGAATATAATTAAATTAATAATTTAATACAATTATTAAATTTTATTTTTTCATATTAGCTACAACCTCAATTCTTTTCAATTATCAACAACTCATGTGTAGTTTAACAAGAAAGATAAAATGTATGCAAAATATACCTCATTATCTGTCACTTAGGGAAAATCTATGACTAGTCATGTAAAGGAAAGCTTTCAAGATGGGGTTGAGACTTTGGTGGGGGTATGGAGTGCCTAAAATTACCATGGCTTGGGTAGGTGCACCTTAGTCCTCAGAGTGACATCTTTGCTATTTAACAATTTAAAGAGGTCTTTCGCAGCAGATTTGCCCAATGCAATATGAAAACTAGACAATGAATAAGGAAGACTGAAGAAGAATTGATGCCTTTGAATTATGGTGTTGGTGAAGAATCATTGAATATACCATGGACTGCCAGAAGAACAAACAAATCTGTCTTGGAAGAAGTACAGCCAGAATGCTCCTTAGAAGCAAGGATGACAAGACTTCATTTCATGAACTTTGGACATGTTATCAGGAAGGACCAGTCCCTGGAGAAGGACATCCTGTTTGGTAAAATAGAGGGTCAGCGAAAAAGAGGAAGACCCTCCATGAGATGGATTGACACAATGGCTGCAACAATGGGCTCAAACATAGCAACAATTGTGAGGATAGTGCAAGATCAGGCAGTGTTTTGTTCTGTTATACGTAAGGTCGCTATGAATAGCAACCAACTTCATGACACCTAACAACAACATGGAGTGCTTGGATGGTCAAAGCAATAGTTCTATCTTCCAGGCCTTCTTTCTTCTGTTGGAGTCATGACAATTTCTGTTCAAACCTGTGATATCGCAGCTTCAATGCCTAATGCATCATGATTCTTCATACCCTTTATCACCTACTGAGAATCTGAATCCAAATTCTGGGTGATTTTTAACCTCATTTCATATACATATATATGTGTGTGTGTGTGTGTGTGTGTGTATGTGTATGTATATATATCGTTTTAGGGGAAAGTTTACATAGCAGATTAGGTTCCCATTTAACAATTTTTATACAAATTATTCCATGACATTGATTACATTTTTCACAATATGTCAACATTCTCATTATTTCCATTCTGTTTGCTCTGTTTCCATTAATCTAGCTTCCCTGAACCTCCTTAGCTTCTGGTCTTTGTTTTAGGGTAAATGTTTGGTCTTATATAGTTGATTATTTAAGGGAGAACAGTATTCACTGGTAATATTGTTTATTTTATAAGCAACCTATTGTTTGACTGAAAAGTGACCACCAAGAGTGGTTTCAGTCCAAATTCAAAGGGTATTTTAGGGTGATAGTCTTGGGGGTTCCTCTAGTCTCTATCAGTCCAGCAAGTCTGGCCTTTTTTAGGAATTTAATTTTTGTTCTACTTTTTTCCCCCCCTTCTATCTGGAACCTTCTATTGTGTCCCTGGTCAGAATGGTCTTTAGTGGTAGCCAGGCACTATTTAGTTCTTCTGGTCTCAGGCTAGATGAGGCCATGGTTCATGTGGGCTATCAGTCTTATGGATAAGTTTCTTCTTTGAGTCTTTGGTTTCCTTCATTCTCTTTTGTTCCAGACAAGTATAGATCAATAAGTTGTATCTTAGATGGCTGCTCACAGGTATTTAAGACCTCAGATGCTACTCACCAAACTAGGATGTAGAACATTTTCATTATGAACTACGTTATGCCAGTTGACCGAGTTGTCCTGTGAGACTATGGTCCCAAGCCTTCAAATGCAGTAAACGAATCCTGTGAGGCGCTTGTTTATGTCTAGGAAGTATCTGTAACTGTGCCCCCATGTGGTTTATTATATATGTGAATATATATGCAGTGCACATAAATATGTATATACATATGCCTACAGATATGCCTGTACATGCACCCAATGTACTCACATGTGCCTTCCTATACACATATACGCATACATATCTACCTATGTAACCACACACATATTTTTTGGTTGTTATTGTTTTTGCAAAATTGTATGTTTTAGCAGTTACCGATATTGTCTCTTATTCTTGCATACTTCTCAGTGTCTTCATTTACCTTGGACAAGTTGTCCAGACTTTATGCATATTATTACCTTTCCCATCACCAAAAATAACAAATATCTACTATCTAGAAAGTGATTTCCTCTCCCTCACCTTCCCATCCCTGGTAACCACCAAAGAACATTGCTTTCTGTGTATATAACTATTCTTGATTTTTTATAAAAGTGAGACCATACAATATTTGTCCTTTTGTGATTAACTTATTTCACTCAGCATAATGTCCTCCAGGTTCATCCATGTTATGTTTTGTGGACTCCTCATTATTTTTTATAGCTGCATAATATTCCATTGTATGTATGTACCATGATTTGTTTATCCATCCATCTGTTGATAGGCACCTAGGTTGTTTCCATCTTTTTGCTATTGTGAATAATGCTGCAATGGACATAGGTGTGCATATGTCTATTTGTGTCACTGTGCTTATATCTCTAGGCTATATACCTAGGAGTCGGATTGCTGTGTCATAAGGTAGCTCTATTTCTAGCTTTTTGAGAAAGCACTATACTGTTTTCCATAGTGATTGTTCTATTTTACAATCCCACCAGTGATGTATAAGAGTTCCAATTCCCCTCACAGTCTCGCCAGCATCTGTTGTTTTCTGTTTTGTTTTGTTTTGATCAGTGTCATTTTTGAGGGAGGGAGATAGTATCTCATTGTAGTTTTGATTTACATCTCTCTAACGGCTAACAATCATGAGCATCTTTTCATGTATTTGTTGGCCACCTGAATGTCGTCTTTGGTGAAGTGTGTTCAGGTCCTTTGCCCATTTTTTGATTAGATTCTTTGACTCTTTGTTGTTGAGTTGTTGAAGTTTTCTATATATTTTAGAGATTAGACCCTTACCAGATACGTTGTTGCCAAAGGTTTTTTTCCCAGTATGTAGGTTCTCTTTTTACTCTCTTGGTAAAATCTTTTGATGAGCATGAGTGTTTAATTTTTAGGAGGTCCTAGTTATCCAATTTATCTTCTGTCATTTGTGCATTTTTAGTTTTGATAGGGTATTTATGCCAAAAATTAGGTCCCCTAGTTTTGACCATGTGTTATCTTCCAGGAACTTTATAGTTTTAGCTTTAACTTTTAAGTCTTTCATCCATTTTGAGTTAGTTTTAGTGCATGGTGTGAGGTATGGATCCTGCTTCATTTTTCTGCACATGGGTATCCAGTTTTGCCAGCACCATTTGTTAAAGAGACTGTTTCTTCCCCATTGAATGGACTTTGATCCTTTGTCGAAGATCAGCTGCCCATAGATGGATGGATTTACTTCTGGGTTCTCAATTGTATTCCATTAGTCTGTGTGTGTCTATCGTTTAACCAGTACTAGGCCATTTTGATTACCATGGCTGTATAGCAAGTTTTGAGATGGGGAAGTGTGAGGCCTCCTACTTTGTTCTTCTTCAATATTACTCTAGCTATTCCGGGCCATCTTCCTTTCCATGTAAAGGTGGAGATTAGTTTTTCCGTTTCATTAAAGTATGTTTTTGGGATTGCATTGTATCTATAGACCTCTTTTGGTAGTATTGATCTTTTTGCAATGTTAAGTCTTCCAATCCATGAGCATGGAACGTTTTTCCATTTATGTTGATCACTTTTACTTTCTTGCATAGTGTTTTATAGTTTTCCTTTTATAAGTCTTTTATGTCCCTGGCTAGGTTTATTCCTAGGTATTCTATCCATTTGGGGGCTATTATAAATGGTATTGATGTCTCTATTTCCTTTTTAGACTATTCCTTGTTAGTGTAGAGGAACCCAACTGATTTTGACTTAAAGTCTATTTTATCGGAGATTATTGTTGCCACTCCTGCTCTCTTTTGTTTACTGTTTGCTTGATGTATTTTTTCCATCCTTTGATTTTTTAATCTATTTATGTCTTTGTGTCTAGGATTTGTCTCTTGTAGGCAACATATTGATGAGTCATTTTTTAAATCCATTCTGCCACTCTCTGTCTCTTGACTGGTACACTTAAACCATTCATACTCAGTGTGATTATCCATAGGTATGAATTTACTGCTGCGATTTTGTTACACTTTCTTGTGGTGTTAATGGTTTCTTTGTTCCACTTAATATTCTGTGCTGAGTTCTTTTTGTATATGGATTTTCTTTTGATATCCTTCGCTGTTGTTGATTTTGTGTTTACTGAGACTTTTTGATTTTCTTCTTCTTTATTTTGGTGAGTAGATTTATTAGTTTTCTTTGTGGTTACTCTGAAATTTACCTTTATCATCTTAAGTTTAAAACAGCTTATTATACCTTGATATCGCCTTGAGTTCTTCTCCATATGGAAGTTCTATAACTACACCATTTATTCCCCCTTTTGGTTTTTGAAGTTGTCACCTCTTACAGATTGACATCTCTGGTTCCCTATTTTCAGTTTTGCAGCTTTATTTTACTTCTGTGACTTCTTTATCTGGGATGGTATCTCAGTGACACTGTCATGTGTCTTTATCTTAGGTTGTTGTCTGATGTCTTTTGTTCTCTGTCCGAAGGATTCCTTTTAATATTTTTTACAAGGTTGGTCTGGTTTTTAAAAATTTCTTTAATTTCTGTTTTTCTGGGAATGTCTTAGTTCTGCCATCATATTTGAAAGACAGTTTTGCTGGATATATGATTCTTTACTGGAAATTCTTTTCACTGAGGGTTTTATATATGTCATCCATTGCCTTCTTGCCTGCAGGGTTTCCACCAAGAAATCAGTGCATAGTCTTATTGATTCCCCCTTTGTAGGTGATATTTTGCTTTTCACCAGCTGCTCTCAGAATGCTGTCTTTGTCTTTGGTTTTGGAAGGTTTGATTATGATATGCCTTGGTGACTTTCTTTTGGGGTCTATCCTGTATGGGGTTCATTGAGCTTCTTGGAGGGAAACTTCCTGTCTTTCATGATATTAGGGAAGTTTTCTGTCAATAAATTGTCAACAATTCTCTCTGTGCATTTTTTTTCTCCTCCTGTTCTGGAATTCCAATTACATGTAAATTATTCCTTTTGATAGTGTCCCACATACGTCTTAGGTTTTTTTCATTATTTTTTTTCTGATTATTCCTCAAATAAACTAGTATGAAGGGATTTTCTTTTATTTTGCTGATTCTTTCTTCCGTTCATTCATTCTACTTCTATGCCCTTCCATTAAGTTATCTATTTGTGATATTTTATTGTTAATTTCTGGATTTCTAGTTGTTGTTTTTATATGGTGGTGGCGTACTGGTTAACTGCTATGGCTGCTAACCAAAAGGTTGGCAGTTTGAATCCACCAGGTGCTCCTTGGAAACTCTATGGGGCAGTTCTACTCTGTCCTATAAGGTCGCTATGAGTCAGAATCTACTCAGTGGCAACAGGTTTGGGTGTTTTTTTAATGTCTATTTATTTTGTCATTTTGTTCTTGTATTGTTTTCCTGAATTCTTCTAGAGTTTAGTCTGTGTTTTCCTTTATCTCTTTGAGGATACTATATGTAAGTCTTTTGAATTCCTTATCACAGTCTTTCTTCAACTCTGTTTGATGCTCTGGGATGTGCAGGTGTTTTTGTCTAATTTACTTAGTTTCTTGTGTCTTTGTTGTCAGGGGGTCATTACGGTGCATGTATCTAAGACACCATATTGACCCTGACCTCATTTCTTCTTGACAATTACAACTTGGCCAGAAAATAAGATACCTAACTGAGAATGCTGCACCTTCCTTTGCTCAACTGACATCAGCATTCTTGACCAAGCTTGCTCTCCCACACTGTTTTGCCCTGTTATGAGGCCTCAAGAGCTTTCTCTTGACTCAGTTTCTGGGACTGATGCCAAAGGTAATTTTGCATGTGCAAGCACCCCACAACTGCGTGATGTATTGAAATGCTCTCTTATTTAGAAAACCAAATGCAAATGCATTCAATTTTATTATCATAATTACCCTCCCTGGTGGCACAGTGGTTAAGAGCTCAGGCTGCTAACCTAAAGATTGGCAGTTCAAATCCACCAGCCGCTCCTTGGAAACCCTATGAGGCATTTCTACTCTGTTTTATAGGGTCACAATGAGTCAGAATCAACTTGACCACAATGAGTTTGGCTTTTTTTTGGTATAAGTAGCAACAGGCCGACATCTGAAGCAAGTTGATATTTCACATGTAGTTCTTCTTTCTCTGGAGGTGCTTGGAATTTTTGTATATTTATGATGAAATGACTTGGTTTCTCAGCCTAAATATCTCTTGACCTACTCTTTTCCTTTACCACTCTATTCTAATGGAACTCTTTAACGCATCTGTTGTCCTTTAAAGAACTTCTAAACCTTTGTTTTTTGCTTCATTTGGCATTCTAAGACATGAAACTCACTGGTACTTTCAAAGAAAAGAAACAAAGCAATTAAAAGATTATCTTGAATTAATTATTTTGATAATATTTTCTTGTACACATACTAGGTGTAAGTGAATGTACTGAGTCCTAATTGCTTTTATAGAGCAATTACTAAGGCTGTAAAGAAACTAACACAGAAGGGGTTTTGGCTAAGAAACAAACCATATTTCAAAAATTCACAATAAGAAAGCTCACTGTCTATTTTCACTTATTTTTCCTGTGTGTAAAGTCATGCATCCACATCTTGGGTGGCTAAAAACCTAACTTCCAACACAACTCATTACTTCCCTTTCTGTGATGCATACAGAATACTTTGTTTTCTTACTTAGTTTAAATTTTAAAAATTCAAGCCAAATTGCATAGTTTTACCTGGAGGAAATTTTGCATCTCTCACTGACAGCATTTCCTTACCTACAGCACCAGTGGTTCATCAAACCAGAAACAGGGATTTCTGTTTCTCTTTTCTTTTTCCTTTAGATCATATGTGGTGGATGATAGTTGTACACTTATTCAATGAAATTATATTTGACAGATAACAAAAACAATATTAGAAGAGAGAGTACATGGAATATATACTGAGGTATCATACAGAATGTAGCCTCTAAGCATCAGAAAGCGTTGTGAACATATTGCTATACCAACAACAGATATTTTCTGTCTGTTTCCTAACATGCAGAAAATGCTCCAAGAGTCAGAAGGAACCAAACAGAGATGGGAAAAAGATACACAGCTGGCCCATCTGCCAAACACACTGACTGTAATGTGCAGTCCGAGGAGAACTCAATGACTTCCCTTGGATAATCAACCTTTATTCCAGAAAGTAGTCTGTTTGGTTGGCTTGCTGCACAATAAGCCCATAAAAATAAGCACTTACTAGGCATGCTATATATTATAAAATGCTATGCCATTGCTTTTATTAGCAAGAAAGGGTATTATTGCACAGTTGTTTAGTAATATTTTTCCTGCTTGCTCTTTTACATACTGAATGTCATTTATTCTTTTCTGCCCACATGCTTATTTACAACAATTTATATCATTTCTTTCTCCAAACTGGTTTTTACAGCACCTTCCAAACTGATATAATCTGCCAATCTAATTCAAGCCCTATTTGCCCTCTATTTATGGTCAGAAATACATTTAATAGAGCCAAAATCATTTTCTGGTACTTCAAAGGGCCCATTTTCATCTGTCATTCCCCACATTTATGATCTCTGAGTTTGTTTTTAATCCATTTTATTGTGTTCTTATCAAAACTGATTTGACAATTTTTATACACTTACATGAACCACTATATCAACCACCTTATTGAAGTGTAGACATTTATTATTCATCATCCTCCCTTCATACACTAATTTTATAATCTGTCAAAAAACTCTTAACTTGGCCCAGCATGATTTACTGTTAATGATCCCACTGTGTTTATTTTGCATGGTTTCATTGTCCTCTAGATGTTTTCAGAATTTCTCTCGCTCAGTTTTATTAGTGACTAAGCCATGTTTTGTGCTCCAGGAAAGGCTGAGTGGATCTTTTGAGGAATATGTTATTGACTCTTTCAGGCAAATGAGAATACTTTGATAAAGGCAACAATCATAGATGGACTAGGCTACATATATATAAATACATAAATACAAATATAAATAAATTCTTGCACCCCATCCCCATAATCTTATGATGTGAATAAGACTACAGAACGAATAATGACTCAGGTTGTAATTTCTCTTGTCCCCACCCACATATGACCTTTTAAACTAAAATGCTGTTAAATTATTTGGGGGATTCATAAAGATTTTCTTACATGCATTCACAAATTAATCAATAGTTCAAGGTGACTCTGGGCCTCCCATGGAACATGTCAGGTACTTCTGTGCCTACCAGAAATTTATTACATGACAAGAGACAGAGTTTCATTACTACTATCCTATTTAGCATCATCTTCAGTGCACTAGAGCACTCACGATGCTATAGTGGAACTCTGTGCCATACAGAATTGGGAAAATTACCTAGTTTTCTGCATTCTGGGCCACTCTGTCACCATCTAGGGTGTCTTAGTTTCTTAGTACTGCTGTAACAGAAATGCCTCAAATGGTTGGTTTTAAAGAACAGAAATTTATTTTCTTACAGTTTAGGAGAATAGAAGTCCAAATTCAGAGCACTGGTTCTAGGGGAAGTCTTTCCCTCTCTGTCAGCTCTGGGGGAAAGTCTTTGTTTCAGCTTCTTTAGCCAGGTGTTCCTCAGTTCTTTGGCGATATTCATATGGCATCTATCTTCCCCTGTTTGTGCTTGCTTGTCTCTGTGTCTATGCTTATAACTTAGAAGTGATTAGATTTAGGACACACGCTACACTGACATGACCTCATTAACATAGCAAATAAAACCCTATTCCTAAACAGGATTACATCCACATGTATAAGTGTTAGGATTCCAACACGTATTTTAGGGGCACACAATTCAATCCATAATACTGGGTTAGATACAACTCCGTATTGCACAGTGTCCTTTATAAAAGTATCTCCTTCAGCTTCTATCTGAAAACAATTTCTCCATAGAATTCACCGATCAGTTTTCTCCATGTATCTGACTGGGACGCACACATTATTCTCTCCTAATATTGTTCTATTCTCTTGTCCTCCACCATGGCACAACCGTTCCTCTTATAATTACATCAGCAAAGGAATAGACCAAAAAAAAAAAAAAAAGTCAATCAATGCAAATTATCTCATCTAGAGTCTCTGCATTGGCTTTCCAGACACTTCAAGACATCTTTTAATTCAATTTTGGGTTTGATAGAACTTCTTCCCAGGTACGAAGGCATACATATGAGTTTATAGTTATATGAGTGGAACTAGGGAGTGCCAACTATTATAGTGAGATAAGGGGTTATAGAATAAAATTTCCAAATTCTATTTTAAGCATCAAAAATTTGTCTCTCCTTGGCTGTATTGAACCAAGATACAAATAACAATGTGCAAATACAATGTCTAAAGGCCTTTGTTTCTGTATTACTCCTATAACACCTGACTGGTTAAATGACCTGGTTCTATTCTAATACATCAAATATTTATTATGAAACTACTATGTTCCAGATATTGTGCTAAGTATTAGAGTGAAAGATGATTGAAATCTAGAGGGAAGCTCAGAAATAAGTAATTATAATAATTCTGATAAAGGTAATAATGGAGATCTGTACAAAGTGTGTAGGCAGCACAGAGGAAGGAAGGCCTGGGTCTGCGTTGGGGAGTATGATTTAAACTAGAAAGAAAAGGCACACCAAAATTTGTTGTGGACTTCAGTTACTTCTTTGGAAAATAGATTTTGACCAGATAAATCCTAAATGTTTAAGGATTCCTTAAAGTATTTTAAGATTTGAAGAAATTATTTGCTGTTGGTAATATTTGTTGTACTGATATAAGGTAAGGAGTTGAATATCTCTATTTTCTCTCTCCCCTTTCTCCCTGGAACTCGTCCAGTCATGCCTTCAGTCACCTGTTCTCAGCAACTTCTCTCAGCAAGATCGCTAGGGACTTACATATTGCTAAATCCAGTGGCCAATTTTTAGTCTTTATTTTCTTCACCCCTTCAGTAGCATTTGACGTTCCTACAAATATTTTCATCATTTGACTTACACAACACTATGTTCTCCTAGTTTTCCTCCTACCTTACAAAGGTAGGATATTCTTTGAAGAATAAGGAGATTATATTTATGAAATGGTTGGTATGCTATGGTGTCATTAAACTCACCAGAAGACTGTATTTGACTACTGTTCACCCCATTTGCCTTAAATAGTACAATAATATTTTGCATATGAAAAATATAAATAATTCATGTAAAAGCCTTTTTATGTGAAGTAAATAACAAAATATAAAACATTTTATTAATGTATTATTTCATTTC
The DNA here is from genome assembly GCF_000243295.1 of Trichechus manatus latirostris. Lineage (NCBI taxonomy): Eukaryota > Metazoa > Chordata > Mammalia > Sirenia > Trichechidae > Trichechus > Trichechus manatus. The sequence continues at coordinate 937,028 of NW_004444247.1, forward strand.
TTTAGATTTAATTATGTAGATCAACATTTCTATAGCTTATATTCAAGTATCTGGCAATTAAAATAAAAAAGAATGTGTTGTCATAAAACAGATTGATTCACATTCTCTAAACTCTCTGTCTCTGTCTCTTTCTCTGTCTCTGTCTCTCTATATATATATTTACATATTTGTTTTTGTTGTTAGGTGCCATCGAGTCAGTTTCAACTCATAGCAACCCTTGTACAACAGAACAAGACACTGCCAAGGCTTGCACCATCCTCACAATCATTGTTATGCTTGAGCCCATTGTTGCAGCCACTGTGTCCATCCATCTCGTTGAGGATCTTCCTCTTTTTCACTGACCCTCTACTTTACCAAGCATAATGTCCTTTTCCAGGGACTGGTTCCTTCTGTTAATATGTCCAAAGTATGTGAGATGCAGTCTTGCCATCCTTGCTTCTAAGGAGCGTTCTGGTTGTACTTCTTCCAAGACAGATTGGTTTGTTCTTCTGGCAGTCCATGGTATATTCAATATTCTTCACCAGCACCACAATTCAAAAGCATCAATTCTTCTGTCTTCCTTAATCGTTGTCCAGTTTTCCCATGCATATGAGGCGACTGAAAACACCATGGCTTGGGTCAGGTGCACCTTAGTCTTCAAGGTAACATCTTTGCTTTTCAACATTTTAAAGAGGTCTTTTGCAGTAGATTTGCCCAATGCAGTGAGTCTTTTGATTTCTTGACTGCTGCTTCCATGGGGTGTTGAAATTAAACAAATGTCATTTTTTTTTTTTTTTTTTTTTTTTTTTTTGTCACTCATCTCATTTTTACTGAAAAATTTTAACTGGCAACACAGTTGTAACCTTCTCTTCCTTTCTTTCTCCACCATATCTGCTTATTGGGTTTCTTTAGCTGTTTATGTTAGATGATGAAGTGTTGAATTCTATGCTACACTTTGTTTCTCGGAGGATAGTACTTACATTATAGTCTTTGTATTTATTGTTTTTATTTATTTGGGAAACATTTATTTTACTCAGATGTGCCAAGTATTGTCCTTTAGACAAGATGACAAAGATAAATCAGACTCAGTTGTTTCATCTAAAGAAAAGTTAAAGTCTAAAATAGTTATTCAAATAATGTATTTATCATTTTAAAAATCAAGTTAAATATTCTAATATTAGTATGAACTTCGTGTGCATATATTATTATTGGTGTTAGTTGCCTTTGAGTCAATTCCTACTCATGGTGACCTTATGTGTGCAGAGTAGAACTGAACTCCACAGGGTTTTCAAGGCTGTGACCTTCCAGAAGCAGATTACCAGGACTGTCTGGGTGCCTCTGGGTGGGTTCTAACCACCAATCTTTTGGCTAGTAGTTGAGCGCTTAACCGTTTGACCATTCCAGGGAGGCTTGTTCATATATTATTGAGTTTAAAAATTACTCTAGTGCTTTTTCTAAATGCATTTTAAAATTTCAGTACGTATAATTAACTGACTTCTTAAAATGACAATGAAAACACATGGCTATGTAAAGGCATTATCATTTTTACAAGTACTTTCCTGTTTTGCAAAATGACAGAATAAACAAAATACAGGCTATCAAATTGTCTGCATATCATCATCCCCTCTTACCGTTCAAAACCAATATTCTAATGCTATATTTGCATATGAGTTTCAAATGTACAACAATTGGCCTTTTCGTATATTTATCATATCAAACATGTGGTGAATGCCTTTAAAAGAAGTAAATGAAAATACACAGTCAAAGGAACTAAGGAAACAGACAAAGTATGAGGAGCCAGCAGAAAAAAAAGAATCAAAGTAAAACAAAAATTAATGTGCTCCAAGGGATAAGAAAATTTATTGTATCTATTAAACAAGAATATAATGCTATGAAATAAAGAATGATCTTAGAATAAGGACGAGTTCTTAGAAATTAAAATTGGTTAACTGAAATAAATAATGTAGTAGAAGGGATGAAAAAGACACTGAGAGAAGTCTCCTAGAAAGTAGAGTAAAAAGAAAAGAAGATAGAATATTAGAGAAAAAAAATGTTAAAAGACCAGAGGATTAACTTAGAACGTCAAACATCCAAATAAATTATATACATTCCAAGAAACACAATCATAAAGAGAGCAGAAAAAAACTGTCAAAAAAGAATGCAAGGAAATAAGTTTCCAGATGAGAATTTTTTTAAATCTATGCTAAATTATAAATCATACGGCAGTGAAATTTCAGAATTTCAGTGCTGAGCAGATGGTCTTTAAAATTTTTAGAAAGAAAAACTTCTACCACATAATGAAAGAAAAGAATGGCCGTCAACAGGACACTGAATTTTTCTAGAACTGAAAGCTAGAGGGCAAAGGAGAAAAAAGCCTTTAGATTGTGTAGGGAGTTTATTTATTAACCTAGACATTGAAATTCCTAGTCAAATGATTAATTGCGAATGATAGTAAATATATTACCAGATGTAAATGTCCTTTTTATTTTAACTTCTCAAAGGCCTTTTAGTAGGAAGTGCACGGAATATGTGCTCCCGAAAAATGACAGTATAAAAGAAGAAAGAGGAAGACATAGGATCTGAAAATTAAGAGATGCAACATGGCAATTTAAAGTTCTAGGATGATAAAGATCCCTAACTCAAGATGCATGGAGAGAATAAAAACCTCAAAAGGGAGGACTCCAAAGAAAAAAACTTTAACTCATGTATGAAATATTACTGCAAGCCCTGTGAGAAAGAGATGCTGAAATATTTGGTGGAAGAGACCGTCAGTTAAGAAAAAAATAGGCAAATGCAAATAAGCAAATAAACAGGCAATGATTTATTCTAAGAAAAGTAAAGGATTGCCTAATAAAGATCTATTCATACTGCACTGTTTGGCAAAGAAGTAAGAAACTATTTGATTTAGTAAAACAGCGTGTATCGGTGCACACATACACACATACATATACATATATTAAACAGATTCACCTTTCCAGTTGAAAAGTTGTGCTTAGTTTAAATGCTAATTGACACTGTTTCTTTTCAGTACATTAGTCACTTTTATCAGTTTTCTAAGTCTAGAATAAACGTACATTATTATCTGTCATTAACCAAAACAAACTAAACCCATTGCCATCGAGTCGATTCCAACTCATAGTGATCCTATAGGACAGAGTAGAACTGCCCCATAGGGTTTCCAAGGAGCAGCTGGTGGATTTCAACTGCAACCTTTTGGTTAGCAGCCAAGCTCTTAAGCACTGCCTCACCAGGGCTCCTATCTGTCATTATTTATGTGAAATAAATAGGAATATTTATTTTCTTCCAGAGAGGATGACTTGAGGATGTAGAAGCCTTCCTACTCTTTAATGCTTTCAAATTGTTTGCAGGTTCCAGTAAGGTATCAGAAAGATAATCACCAGGTGCATGTAAGGTATTTCCTGAAGGAAACAATGCACTAGATAGTTCGCCTTGGGGGAAGATATAATTTCAATTGTCTTTGACCATGTAAAATGTCCCTGACCCTGATCAATTAATGACGGTTATTTAAAAGAGTTATCCACGTAAGAGACATTTACTTGAAAAGGTGATTTGCATTCAAAACGGTGATCTTGAAGTCCTTTCTCTTTAGCCAGACAACAGTAATTCTTTATAAAGCAAAAGCTTTCATTGACTGAAAACAAAATTACATTCCTTTTTGCCATGTCTTTAGCAATGAAGCAGAAACACGTAATTGGTTTTGAGCAGTTTTAAACAAGTATTACACAACTCTAATAATGTATTGCTAACAAAGTGTTCTTCATTTGCAATTCTCTTAATAAATAGTCATGCTGATCAGATGGATATAGAAATGGTATTCTATTATCTGGGTGATCTAGAACTAAAAAAGGAGGAGAAATGATGAAAGTAAAATTAGTCACTGAGCATAGTTTAAAGTAAAGGTTTTGTAACCGTGGCAATAACTGCCATAGAGATATTTTATCCTTTGTGAATGGTGTATATACATTTTTAGTCATTTATAAAAATACTTACTCTATCTCATTCGTAAGTGTGTATGTGTGTGCGTGTATATATGTTGTTGTTCCTGTTAGGTGCCATCAACTCGGTTCTGACTCAGCGATTCTATGTACAACAGAACAAAACACTACCCGATTCCACACCATCCTCACAGTCGTTGCTATGTTGAAGCCCGTTGTTGCAGCCACTGTGTTCAATCCATCATATTAAGGGTCTTCCTCTTTTTTGCTGATCCTTTAATTTACTAAGCATTATGTCCTTCTCCTGGGACTAGTCCCTCCTGATAACATGTTCAAAGAACATGAGACAAGTCTTGCCATCCTTGCTTCTAAGCAGCATTCTGGCTGTACTTCTTTCAAGATAGATTTGTTCGTCTTCAGGCAATTCATGGTATATCCAATATTCTTCACCAACACCATAATTCAAAGGCATCAATTCTTCTTCGGTCTTACTTATTCATTTTTCAGCTTTCTAATGCATATGAGGTGATTGAAAATACCATACCTTGGGCCAGGCACACCTTAGTCCTCAAGGTAACATCTTTGCTTTTCAACACTTTAAAGAGGACCTTTGCAGCAGATTTGCCCAATGCAATACGTTGTTTGATTTCTTAACTGCTGCTTCCAAGGGCATTGATTATGGATCCAAGTAAAATAAAATCCTTGACAACTTCAATCTTCTCTCCGTTTAACATGATGTTGCTTATTGGTCCAGTTGTGAAGATTTTTGTTTTCTTATGTTGAAGTGTAATCCATACTTCGATCTTCGTCAGTAAGTGCTTCAAGTTCTCTTCAATTTCAGCAAGCAAGTTCGTGTCATCTGCATATCGAAGTTTGTTAATGAGTCTTCCTCCAATCTTGATGCCTCGTTCTTCTTCATATAGTCCAGCTTCTCAGACTATTTGGTCATCACACAGACTGAATAAATGTGGTAAAAAGATACAACCCTGATGCGCATCATTGATCTGATTTGTGAGTCTCTAATTCAAAAGAGAACTATGTATCAAAAATGTTTGGAATATGCTTTTAATTAATAATTTTTTTTATTATTTTAAGAAAGTGCTTATTGTATAGATCCTGGTAAAGAATAAACCCTCAATTAATGCTATTGAAATCTTAATCTCAAGAAGTCTTTCAATCAAGATAATATTTTTCGTGTTATGTAATACTTTGCAAATATTTTCTAAAAATAAATTATGGGCATAAATAATCAGAAAGTCAACTAAATGAATAACAGATGTAAATCTGCATTTACTTGAATGACTTATCACATCTTTATATGTACACAAATATAAATTTATTCATTGTATGTCTAAACTAATTCTGATTTAAAAAAAAAATCCTTTGTGATAAGGAAGGACACTTTATAATGATTAAAGGGTGAATACACCAGGAGGACATAACCATAATAAATACTTATGCACTCAACGACAGGGCTCCAAAATACATAAAACAAACTCTAACAGCACTGAAAAGAGAGATAGACAGCTCCACAATAATAGTAGGAGACTTCAACACACCACTTTCAGTGAAGGACAAAACATCCAGAAAGAAGCTCAATAAAGGCACGAAAGATCTAAATGCCACAATCAACCAACTTGATCTCATAAAAACATACAGAACACTCCACCCAACAGCAGCCAAGTATACTTTCTTTTCCAACACACATGGAATGTTCTACAGAACAGACCACATATTAGGCCATAAAACAAGCCTTAGCAGAATCAAAAGCATTGAAATATTACAAAGCATCTTTTCTGACCATAAAGCCGTAAAAGTAGAAATCAATAACAGAAAAAGCAAGGAAAAAAAATCAAACACCTGGAAAATGAATAATACCTTGCTTAAAAACTACTGGGTTATAGAATAAATTAAGGATGGAGTAAAGGAATTCACAGAATCAAATGAGAATGAAAACACATCCTACCAGAACCTTTGGGACACAGCAAAAACAGTGCTCAGAGATCAATTTATAACAATAAATGCACACATTCAAAAAGAAGAAAGGGCCAAAATCAAAACATTAACTCTACAACTCGAATAAATAGAAAGAGAGCAGTAAAAGAAGCCCTTGGGCACCAAAAGAAAGCAAATAATAAAAATTAGAGCAGAAATAAATGAAATAGAGAACAGAAAAACAATTTAAGAGTTAACAAGACCAAAAGCTGGTTCTTTGAAAAGATCAACAAAATTGATAAACCATTGACCAAACTGACAAAAGAAAAATAGGAGAGGAAGCAAAGAACCAGAATAAGAAATGAGATGGGTGATATCACAAAAGACCCAACTGAAATTAAAAGAATCATAACAGAACACTATGAAAAACTGTACTCTAACAAATTTGAAAACCTAGAGGAAATGAACAAATTTCTAGAAACTCACTACCTACCTAAACTAACACAAACCAAGGTAGAACAACTAAATAAACCTATAGCCAAAGAAGAGATTGGAAAGGTAATTTAAAAACTCCCAACAACAACAAAAAAAGCCTTGGCTCCGAAGGTTTCACTGGAGAATTCTACCAAACTTTCAGAGAAGAGTTAATACTACAACTACTAAAGGTATTTCAGAGTATAGAAAAGGATGGAATACTCCCAAGCTCATTCTATGAAGCAAGCATAACCCTGATACCAAAACCAGGTGAAGACACCACAAAAAAAGAAAATTACAGACCAATATCCCCATGAACATAGACGCAAAAAACCCTCAACAAAATTCTAGCCAATAGAATTCAACAATATATCAAAACAATAATTCACCATGACCAAGTAGGATTCATACCAGCTATGCAGAGATGGTTCAACAGTAGAAAAACAATCAATATAATCCATCACATAAATAAAACAAAAGACAAGAACTACATGATCTTATCAATTGATACAGAAAAGGCATTTGACAAAGTCCAACACACATTCATGATAAAAACTCTCAGCAAAATAGTAATAGAATGGAAATTCCTCAACATAATAAAGAGCATTTATACAAAGTCAACAGCCAACATCATCCTAAATAGAGAGAGCCTGAAAGCATTCTCCTTGAGAACGGGAACCAGACAAGGATGCCCTTTATCACCACTCTTCTTCAACATTGTGCTGGAGCTGCTATTAGGCTAGAAAAAGAAATAAAGGGCATCCAGATTGGTAAGGAAGAAGTCAAAGTATCTCTATTTGCAGACGATATGATCTTATACACAGAAAACCCCAAAGAATCCACAAGAAAACTACTGGAACTAATAGAAGATTTCAACAAAGTATCAAGATACAAGATAAACGTACAAAAATCAGTTGGATTCCTCTACACGAACAGAGAAAACTTCAAAGAGGAAATCACCAAATCAATACCCTTTACAATAGCCCCTGAAAATATAAAATACTTAGGAATAAATCTAACCAGAGAGGTAAAAGAACTATACAAAGAAAACTACAAGACACTACTGCAAGAAACCAAAAGAGACCTACATAAGTGAAAGAACATACCTTTCTCATGGACTGGAAGACTCCACATTGTGAAAATATCAATTCTACCCAAAGCAATCTACAGATACAATGCAATCCCGATCCAAATTCCAATGACTTTTTTAATGAGAAGGAGAAACAAATCACCAACTTCATATGGAAAGGGAAGAGGCCTTGGATAAGTAAAGCATTACTGAAGAAGAAGAACAAAGTGGGAGGCCATAAACAATAAACATCATGGAAGAAAAAATAGGGACAATGCTAGGAGCCCTAATACATGACATAAACAGAATACAAATCATAAGTAACAATGCAAAAACACCAGAAGAGAAAATAGATAACTGGGAACTCCTAAAAATCAAACACTTATGCTCATCAAAAGACTTCACCAAAAGAGTAAAAAGACAACATACAGACTGGGAAAAAAATATTTGGCTATGACATATCTGATCAGTGTCTAATCTCTAAAATCTACAAGATACTGCAAAATCTCAACAACAAAAAGACAAATAACCCAATTAAAAAATGGGCAAAGGATATGAACAGCTCTTCACCAAAGAAGACATTCAAGCGGCTAACAGACACATAAGGAGATGCTTATGATCATTAGCCTTTAAAGACATGCAAATCAAAACTACAATGAGACACCATCTCACCCCAACAAGGCTAGCATTAATCCAAAAAACACAAAATAATAAATGTTGGAGAGGTTGTGGAGAGACTGGAACACTTATACATTGCTGATGGGAACGTAAAATGGTACAACCACTTTGGAAATTGATTTGGTGCTTCCTTAAAGAGCTAGAAATAGAAGTACCATACCATCCAGCAATCCCACTCCTTGGAATATATCCTAGAGAAATAAGAGCTGTCGCATGAACAGATATATGCACACTCATGTTCATTGCAGCACTGTTCACAATAGCAAAAAGATGGAAACAATCTAGGTGCCCACCAACAGACGAATGGATAAACAAGTTATGGTATATTCACACAATGTAATACTACACAACAATAAAGAACAACGAACACAACAATAAAGAACAACGATGAATCCATGAAACATCTTACAACATGGGGGAATCTGGAAGGCATTACGCTGAGTGAAATTAGTCAGTCACAAAAGGTCAAATATGGTATGAGACCACTATTATAAGAACTCAAGAAAAGGTTTAAACACAGAAGAAAACATTCTTTGATGGTTACGAGGGTGGGGAGGGAGGGTGAGGGTTATTAACTAACTAGATAGTAGATAAGAATTATCTTAGGTGAAGGGAAGGACAACACACAATACAGGGGAAATCAGCACAACTGGACTAAACCAAAAGCTAAGAAGTTTACTGAATACAACCGAACACTTTGAGGGACCGAGTAGCAGGGGCAGGGGTTTGGGAACATGGTTTCAGGGGACATCCAGGTCAATTGGCATAACAAAGTGTATTAAGAAAATGTTCTGCATCCTACTTTGGTGAGTGGCGTCTGGGGTCTTAAAAGCTAGCTAAGATGCATCAATTGGTCCCAACCCACCTGGAGCAAAGGAAAATGAAGAACACCAAAGACACAAGGAAAACATTAGCCCAAGAGACAGAAAGGGCCACATAAACCAGAGACTCCATCAGCCTGAGACTAGAAGAACTAGAGGGTGCTGGGCTACTGCCAATGACTGCCCTGACAGGGAATACAAAAGAGAGTCCCTGACGGAGCAGGAGAAAAGTAGGGTGCAGAACTCAAATTCTAGTAAAAAGACCAGATTTAATCATCTGGCTGAGACTGGAGGAATCCTGGAAGACATGGCCCCAGACTGTTAGTCCAGAACTGAAACCATTCCCGAAGCCAACTTTTCAGACATAGATTAGACTGGACTATATGACATAAAATGATTCTTGTGAAGATAGTGCTTGTTAGCTCAAGTAGATACATGAGACTAAATGGGCAGACTCCGTCTGGAGGTGAGATGAGAAGGCAGAGAGGGTTAGGAGCTGGTTGAATGGACACAGGAAATCTGGGGTGGAAAGGAGGAGTGCGCTGTCACAGTATAGGGAGAGCAACTAGGGTCACATAACAATGTGTGTATTAATTTTTGTATGAGAAACTAACTTGAACTGTAAACTTTCACTTGAAGCACAATAAAAAATAATTTAAAAAGACAAAAACTCCTTTGTATTTTAGAAGACTTTTAAATTTACAGAAAATTGTGAAGATATTGCAGAGCTTCCGTATACACCACCCCCAGTATCCCTATTAAGGTCTTACATTAGTATGGTATATTCGTTACAATTAATAAACCAATGTTGATAGATAATTATGAACTAAATTCATAGTTGGATCATATTTTCTTGATGTTTACTTAATGTCCCTTTTCTGTCCCAAGATCTCATCCAGGCTACTACATTACATTTACTGGTCATGTCTCCTTAGGCTCCTCTTGGCTGTGACAATTTCTCAGACTTTTCCTGTTTTTCATGACCTTAACAGTTTTGAGTACTGCTCAGGTATTTTGTACAATGTTCCTTAATTGGAATTAATCTGATGTTTTTCTCATGATTATGGGTTTTTGGGAAGAAAACCACAGAAACAAACTTCTATGTTCATCACATTGTATCAAAGGAATACACTACCAACATGACTTATCACTGTTGATGTTGACCTTGATCACCTGGTTGAGGATGTGTTTATCAGGTTTCTTCACTGAGAAGTTATTCTTTTTTCCCCTGTTGCCTACTGGTCTCTTTGGAAGGAATTTACTATGAGCAATCCACTTTTAAGAGTGGGGATCTATATTCTGTACTATAGCTATACCTGCTTGAGGGTGGAGTATCCACATAAATTATTTTGCACAGGAGAATTGTCTCTTCTCTCCCATTTATTTATTTAATCATTTATTCATATGAGTATGAACTCATGTGGATATTATTTCTATACTTTGGGTTATAATCCAACACCAATACTGCTTTCTTTATTTTGTTGCTCAAATTATTCCAGCTTTTGCCATTGGGAGCTCTTTCAGTAGGTTTCTGCATCCCTTTGACATACTCCTTCTTTTTTTTTTTTTTGAGTACTTCCATCCTTTCTGTCACTACAAGATGCTCCATGCTCATCTTGTATATTTCCTGCCCCAGTCCTAGAATCAGCCATTTCTCCAAGGCGCACTGGTATATTTTGTTGAAGAATGGTATTAGAATCCCAGATCTGGACAGTAGGTGTTCTCATTGCTGCTGGCATATCATTGCTTCTAAGCCCTCTCGGCTGTCAAAGCAAGGAAATATATGTGTATATACACATATCAATCGATATTCTTATATGTGATCATACATACCTATATTAAGTTAAACATGAGTTTATACTGGTGACTCCAACTCTAATCCATAACTACATTCTAGCCTCCTCTCTTTCCCTCCTGCTCTTGCTTGTCAGTAAAAAGTCAGGCTCCCACTTCCTGCCAACCATTCATTTAATTGTTCATTTCCAGTATACATGTATAGCAACATGAGAATCATTAACTCAGAAGCCAGTGCATCGACTAGAAAACAGTGTTTATGTACAGTTTCTTTTGCCTTTAGTCTTACAGACTTCATTCTTTTCCTAAGTTACTTAGGTCAGCACCTTGCCCCATCCACATTCCCTTCAGTGATGTTGTTTCATACATTTATAATACAATTAGATTGCTTTGTCACATTTTGCATTCCGTCTTGGGATCCCCTGATCTTCTAAATTATTTGTAAAATTTACATACATTAAGGTTCACTCTTTGTGTTGTAAGTTTCTACAGATTTTAACAATTACAGTATCATAAAGAATCATGACCCTAAAAACTCTCCTGTGTATCACCTATGCATTCCCCAATCCCCAGCCCCAGGCAACCACTGATCTGTTTACCGTCTCTATAGTTTTGCCTTTTCCAGAACATCACATAGTTGGGATTATACAGTATGTAGCTTTTTCAGATTGGCTTCTTTCAATTAGCAATATGCAGTTTAAGATTCATCTATGTTTTTTTGTGGCTTGATAACTCATTTCTTTTCATTGCTCAATAATATCTCATTGTATGGAGATACCAATTTGTTTATCCAATCACCTACTGAAGGACGTCGAGGTTTCTTCCGGTTTTTAGTAATTATGAATAAAGCTGCTATAAACATTCTCATTCTGGTTTTTGGGTGTACATAAATTTTCAGATACGTTAGGTAATACCTAGCTGTGCAATTGCTGGACTGTATGATAGAAAAATATTTAACTTTGTAACAAGCTGCCAAATTATTTTGCAAACGGCTATAACATTTTGCATTCCCACTCAGCAAGGGATAAAAGTACTCGTTGCTCAGCATCCTCACCAGCAATTTGTATTGTCAGTTTTTTGGGTATTAGCCATACTAATAGGTGTGTAGGAGCGCTGATGGCACTCTTGGCTGCTAAAGGGCAGGTCGACAGTTCAAATCCATCAGCTGCTCCATGGGAAAAAGATGTGGCAGTCTGCTGCCATAAGATGTACAGCCTTAGAAACCCTATGGGGCCTTCTACTCTGTCCTGTAGGGTCGCTATCAGTCAGGATCAACTCCACGGCAGTAGGTTTGGTTTGGGTAATAGGTTTGTAGTGGTGTCTCTTACTAGAACTGCCCCGTAGAGTTTCCAAGGCTGGAATCTTTTTGGAAGCGGACTGCCATGTCTTTCTCCCTCGGAGTGGCTGGTGGGTTCAAATCGCTGACCTTTCAGTTAGCAGCCAAGCGCTTAACCACTACTCCACTAGTGGTATCCCAAGGGAGCGATGGTGGCTACAGTGGTTAAGCACTTGGCTGCTAATCAAAAGGTAGGTAGTTCAAATCTACCAGCTGCTGCACAGGAGAAAGATGTGGCAGTTTGCTTCCATAAAGAGTACAGCCTTGGAAACCTGATGGGCAGTTCTACTCTGCCCTATAGGGTTCCTATGAGTTGGAATCCACTCGATGACAATAGATTAGTGGTATCTCATTCTTCTTTTAATTTGCAATTCCCTAATGAGCATCTTTTCAAGTGCTTATTCTCCATCTCTATATATTCTTTGGTGAGGTGTCTTTTCAAGTTTTTTGATCATTTTTTATTGGGTTTTTTGTTTCCTTATTGTTCAGGTTTAAGAGTTCTTTGTATATTTTGGATACAAATTCTTTATCAGATACAGTTTAAAAATATTTCCTCCCATTTTGTGGCTTGTCTTTTGATCTCATAACATTATCTTTTGCAGTGTAGAAGTTTGTAAGGTTAATAAAGTTCAACTTATCAATTTTTTCTTTCATGTATCTGATGTTGGTTTCATATCTAAACACTGGTCACCAAATCCAATGTGACCTAGAGTTTCTCCTGTGTTGTCTTCTAGAAATTTTATAGTTTTGTGTTTTCCATTAGGTCTACAGTCAATTTTAAGTTATGTTCTGTGAAAGGTGTGAAGTCTCTGTCCAGGCTCGTTATTTTATTTTATTTTATTGTACTTCTGGTGAAGGCTTACAGAACAAATAGTTTCTCATGAAACAGTAGTACACATGTTGTTTTATGACATTGGTTAACAACCCCACAACATATTAACCCT